>NC_136884.1:12492008-12616082 GCF_949152265.1 Phoxinus phoxinus
CAGTGCATGAAAGAAAACTGAATTCATCAAACAACTTAATAGGGTCTCCTCTCTTCTCTAAAAGCTCCTTGATAAAAGCACCTTTCTTCTCCATATATGTTCTACTTCTGCTTGAGGAATTAGCAGAGCACAACCACAGAGCTCTCCATTTATGAAAAGATGCAGGACTGAGGCAACCAAGGCCAGACCTTAAAAGTAGGAGCTTTGGCACCAAAGACAAAGGAAACCCAGATATTGCAGTGCTGATGCATTTGATGACAATAAACAAGGAGAAATGGAACTGAAAACACAAGATGGTGCTTGTGTTGTCACACACGTGTGAAAGGCACAGGAACAGTTTCTTCCCACAGGCTATTTCCCTCTTGAACAGTTACTGTCCCAAGACCGCACTTTTTATCCTTGCAAATTCATTTAGTCCTATATTTATGTTATTCACAATACTGTAAATATGTCCATTGTCTGCAAATCTATATTCAGACCGATCTGTCTCTCTTTATACTTTAATATTTTTTAGTATATTATAATATTTTGGTTCACACCCCTACTCAATAAGTTCAGGACATATGGTGTTTAATATGAGACCGATTTCTCATAATTAAAGCATAACACCACCATGTATCCAACTTCCAAGTACACACACACACACACACACACGACCGTGGAATGGCCTGCTCCAGAGAACCTGAGCTTTGAGCAGCTCATCAAAGTTGCATCATGACCAGAGACGCCCTGAAGAGGGAAGAGCCCTCCTGCCGATGCCCCATCTCACATACTCCTCTGTTGAAACACACCCCTTTGATGTCTCCTTCAAACCTCTCCTCCCTCTTTCTTTTTCAAGTGAAGACAGCCGGCTTCCCTCTTTCATGCTTTCTCTTGCTCTTTATATGCAGGAAGGAAGGACACTGTTGTGCACTCTGTTCTAAAAATCAAACAAGTGAACTTTCTTTCTGATCGGTGCTCAGGAGGACAAACAAAGGAGGGCAGCGCACCTCAGGAGTCAGGACACAGAGATGACACACACACTTCCAAAACAGCAGAGTCACAATGCAACGTCCCAAAAAGTATTTGAACACTTAAAGCCAAAATGAATGCATGAATTTGAATTAATTAAAATGTTTCAGAAATACAGTGAAAATGGTAATATAGATAAAACTAATTTATTCCTGTGATGCAAAGCATCATTACTTTTCAGCATCATTACTCCAGTCTTCAGTGTCACATGATCCTGCAGAAATCATTCTATGCTGATTTGGTGCTAAAGAAAAAATGTATTATGATAAATGTTGAAAACAGTTATCCTGCTTAATTGTTTTATTTTTAAATGCATTTTATTTTACAACAGGATTTGTGTTGTATAGAAAGATTAAAACAACAGAATTTGTTTGAAATATAAAATATAAATCGTATTTTTATCTGACTTCTATCTTCAATCCACCCATATTATTGTTAATACAAATCAAAAACTAAAAAAAAATATTGGCTCAAAAACAAATGGTTTTTAAATAAAATTATAGTTTGATATATGGCATTTAAAAAAACAACAACTTTGAAATCATTAAACAAAAATGCCACTAGAAAACACTAGATTATACTGAGAAATTGAATGTTAAACATTTTAAATTATACCATTAACTTTGGCAGCCCTAAAACAGTAAAATAACTAGAAAACTAAAACTACAATAAAACCAAGTTGACTAACTAACTAAAAACTAACCAACTAAATTGAAAAAATGGAAACAAAAAATAAATAAAACACATTTAAAATCATAAGAGACCAGTTGGGCTTAGAGAAATAAAGTAAGCTTTAGTATCATTTGGTCACGGATGCAATTTGGTTTTCTAATGCAACAAAATTCATGAATTGTGTGTGTGAATATAGAGTCCAGATGCTTTTTAGGGTCACTTTAAATTCAACCAAAGTCCACAACATCCAGTTCACCTTTTTTTTAAATCCAAACAAAGCTCTTTTAGTCAATAAGAACACAAGCTGCAGCCAAGGGAGTGTTTTAAAATGCCGATTGTTTTAAAATGCCTTCCTTTAGAGAAGAAGGTTAATGACCCTAGACTGAAGAGCAGGGCTTCTGTATTCTAGCCAGAGATGTATTGCTAAGGGTCTAACTTGCAAGAGATGATAAAACTAAAAAAAACATTTTTTTTTAATAAAAAAACATTTGAAAAAATCCAATTTGTTTCCACTCGTTTAAGGAGTCATATTCTACACTTTTTCTTGGACCGTCATAATTTAGTTTTACATGATCATTGCAATGTTCATCAACCCTTTTGGCATTTATTCTTCTTCATCATAATAATTATTTGTTTGGCCCATTTTCAATTAATATTTCTAGAAAGTTTGAGTTACAGTATGTTTTCTTATGGTACAATAACTTGCCAATTACCGCATTCAATTTCGTGTCGAAAAAGTTTATTTGCTTAAAGGTTAACTAAGAAATGTCTGACATTTATTTAGTAAAAAATAAAAAAATAAATCACTCCCTGCATGCTTATGAAGCTGTAGCAACACATCAGGCCTGATTCAACATCTGTTGAAATGCAACACCGTTAGCCACGATGATATCGCTGGAAAAGACGCATTTAAAAAGGAAAGAGAGCGGGGGAAAAAAATAGAGCAAGCAATGAAGCATTTCTGCCCTTTTAATGCGGTAACCTTTGCTGGCGCGCCTGTGGGTGGAGAGGCTTTTGCCATAGCAACACTAATAGGGAACTGTGTGCTGTAATGGAGGGTTGAGTGACAGGAAGCTATCCGGTCTCTCTTTCCTTCTTTCATCGGGGGCTTTGGCATTGTCTGGCCTTTCAACCACTGAAGGCAGAGGGTCCTGTTGATTGGACGGCTACGATCTGTGGTCTAATTTAGTACTGAGCTCATTCATGCAACAATCATGTGGAGATTCTAACTGTCGGTATGGACACACGCGCACACACACACACACACACAGATACAAACCCACAACCAATCTAATGAAGAGATGTGATAGGAAAGGTATTCCTTTGTGCACACTTGTTTAATTATACATCTAAATGAGAACATACAATTGAATTGCCTTCTATTGTTTTTAAATAAAGTGAATTATAAATTACTATGCTAAACCTAAGATTCCGCCGTCTTCGCTCATGGCCGCTCAACTCTGAACAATTTTAAATCCCAGAGATTTCTTCAAAAACTTTCATTCATATCTCGTTGAAAAGTGTACGTTTTTAAAGCATTGCCTTCACACATTTTTTAAATCTTGGTCGAATTTGTCCCCTGAGCCAAAAACCATGGATTACTTTTAAAATTATAATAATCGAAACAAAATGTCAAATAAACAACCCAATTTCAATATTTATTGTACTAAAATTTGCAAGTAAAAATGTATAAACTGTATTAAAAAAAATAATAAAAAAACACCTGGCATTGTTTTCACCACACAATCTTTTGACCCTATTAAAAGAGCTTGTAAAATGTATGTAAAGGTCTAAGAAATCCAAGTAAAATGTAAATATTGCTTTTATCAATATTTGTGTGCCATTTGAGCATCAAGTTTGTCAAAAAAAAAAAAAAAAAGCTTAATTGTTTATATTTAGGATACATAAAATGCTTGATTAAATTAACAATACAAGTAGTTAGAATAAAATAAAACATTTTTGAATAGTTTTATTTTAGAAATGCAATTTATCACAGAATGCTATACTGTAAAAACAAAAAGTTGCTGCCTTAAATTTTTGTTTTTAAGTACAAATTAACTTGGATGTTTAAGTCACTTCAACTTAAATTACATTAAACTGACTTAGTTGAATCTTGTATAACAAGTTGAAAATTGCTTAACTTTTTTTGTTGAGTTAAAGCAATGTAAAGACATGTTGTCATAAGTTATTGATCATATAGGCTAATGTTTTAGTGTATTGAACAATATATAATTTGTGGAAACAAATGACTGATAGGAATTTATTTTCAAAGACAAAAATACAATGTACAGATTTCAACTGTGATGCACAAAAAGTAGCTGACAAATAAAATAGTGAGAATATGAAGAGAAAGAATTTTCATCCTCGGGGATAAAAGTTGAAGAAAAACCAAGTAACAGCATCTAGTACCAGCATCCAAAACTTGACTCCTTGGATCCACACAGATATGAGATCTCAACAGGCAACCAATAAAATCATACAAATTTCGAGTACAGAGGAAGGACCGCAGGTAACCAAACAATCTAAACTGGTGAGTTTTTGGCATAATGCCCTGTGTCGTAAAGTCAATAACCTCTTGAACTGCTAAAGATCTAACATATGTGCTGTAGCGCCTTTTAGAGCCGCTAGCACTGTCAGTCTTTTCCTTTTTCTGACAGAAAAACGGCTTCCACAAACACTAGAAACTTCAGAAGGACCTGTGCCAGGAGACCAGATCCCAAAGTACCTGCGACTGAAAAATTGGGATCATTTTCAACTCGAATCATAAGCTGAATTTTACTCTTAAACCCTCAAAACAAACTGCTTCCCGAAATATCAACTCACATACAACCAAGAAAGAGTCAAACAGGAGGAAATGCATCTGAAAACAGATCATTTAAAGTGAAAAATATGAGAAAAAAAAAGGTAGGTTGTTATTGTCCGAAATCCCTCATAGGACGAAAGATAATTGCAAAAAGGAAAAAAATGGAGGAAGGAAAAGACAAAAGACACACTCAGGAACAAATGACCAAATTAATTGAAATATCTCCAATGACGATATGCACAATTAAGCACGGTGGGGGTGGAGGGTGTCTGTTCTCCGTTGGGGAAAGTAGAGACAAATAGATGGAAGGATGGAGGGATGCAGAAATAGATGGGTGGCTCTGTTCCCTGTTTTCAGGGTGAATAATTAGACCTGATGGTGAGAGGACAGAAATAAACTCCTCAGAAATAACACAAATCAGTCAGCGGCTTGTTCTGAGTGATATGGAGGAAGGTTGAGGTCGGGGTTGGGAGGACACTAATGTCAGTCTTGAAGAAATTGAGCGACCACAAGAAAGTGACAGTCTCTTTATGTAGTCTAATGAAGCTTGAATGTTTGTGCACCCCATATACAGAACCTTGCGATGTCCCCATGTTGTGTGCAATTCCAGCAAATGGTCAAAATCCCACCCTCCATTGATCCAGAAAAGATTCGATTTGTCGAAATAAGCTTGGTTATTTTTTTGGCATCCAATTAGAGATCCTAAAAATGTAGCTTTTTGATGTAGATGTATAAAATAAAATTAAGTGCATAATGCTGGAATATCTGAAAAAACATTTACTTTCTATTAGAATAAAACGGCAATGTCAAATTCAGTACATTTTGATTTGCATTTATGTAATTTTAATTCGTACAGTTTTAAAACTATGCTTTTCTCTTAACTTTTTTAAGAACATCTTAGCACCCCCCTATTGCAGGCCACTGGGAGACTCCTAAAAACAGTGAAAAATCCCCATCTAGTCTTAACTGCTTATTTTAATTTGAATTAAAATTGTAATTAAATTAAAATTGAAGCCGCAAACAGACAGTGATTTAGTCAAATAGTGGATTACTAAGCTAACTGGATAAGCTAAACTAACTGGTTAACCTACAAAACACCGGTCATGAATTAAAAGTCTAAATGGCAATTTTAAATGTTGGAGGATTTCGATATAAGAATAGTTTTCAAGCTTGAGTTTGAACCGAAGGAGGCGTCAAAGCTACTCCGACGCTACTCCGACATCCTACGTCATACATCGCGTCAGGGGTTACTCTTTTGGAGCAAGTCGACTTGCGTAGGCCACCTGCCGGAAGCTAGTTATTTTAGTTTTATAAAGTTTTAAATATGGATAGTTTTCTTACAAAATCCCTTCGCTTTTCTTCAGAAGGCCTTTATTAACCCTGGAGTCATATTGATTACTTTTATGATGGATTGATGCATTTGTTGAACCACCATTCACTACCATTATAAAGCTTGGAAGAGCAATGATATTTTTTAATGTCACTCCGATTGTGTTCGTCTGAAAGAAGATAGTCATATACACCTAGAATGGCTTGAGGGTGAGTAAACTAAAAAGGAACTATCCCTTTAGTACACTACCATTCAAAACATTCAGCAGGATACTTAAGCAAGAACACATTCAATTGATAAAAATAGACAGTAAATATATGTATAATGTTACAAAATAATAATATAAAAATAAATGCTGTTATTTTAACTTTCTATTCATCTAAAAAACATGAAAGGACATCATGGTTTCCACAAAAATATTAACCATCACAATTGTTTTCAACATTGATAAGAAATGTTTGAGCAGCAAATCAGCATATTAGAAAGATTTCTGAAAGATCATGTGACACTGAAGACTGGAGTAATGATGCTGAAAAATCAGCTTTGGCATCTCAGGAATAATTTTCATTTTAAAACTTATTTAAATAAAAGTTACTTTAAATTGCTGAAATGAGCAATGTTTTGAAAAAAGTTTAAATGTTACCGATAACAAATACCCTAAATCACAAACGTCTATATAAAAATGTCAAAAGGGTGAAGGATTTGGCAACACACCTGCAAATGTGCCAGCGAGAAAGGCAATTGGCTACATGCAGAGTCCTGATTAAAGGTCAAATGTCACAGATGCTCCACCACCTTCCCTGATGCGCAGCAGTGATAGCTGTACCTGCCCAGACACTTTCACACAAGCATGTGCGCATATATGTTCCACACAGAGAGGGCAAGGAAACTCAAGGGGAAGAACAGATGCTGAGTAGCAAGACCTCACAGCCAGCGGACGTGACACTTAACCTTCCATCAGATTGAGCCCTTCAGATCCTCATCTTGCCTTTGGGAGGTCAGAGGCGTAGACAAAACGCCTGCACTAACTTCAGCTTTCCAGACCTGCCAGAAAACACCAGCCTCCACAGGTCAGAGGGGAAGGACAGAAGGTATTCAATCTAAAACTCTACTAGCAGAGCATCTTGAGAAGAAAGAAACCCCTTCCACAAAAATCACTCACCGTTAAGCTCGAGGCAAGGAAATGTGAAGAGATACTTTTATATGGTGTGTGAATTATTTAAAGAATTCTTCTTATAAAAATGAAATTAATGTCATCATTTACTTATCTCTATTAAAACCTGTATGACTTTCTTTCATCCATGGAACAAAACTTATTATAGTAGAGTGTCTATGCAGGTTTATTCCACATTGAAATGTGACCATGGTCAGCAAGATTTCAATAAAAAAAATGGGTGAATAGCTTTCCAGTCTTTCAATGGCTTCAGAAGTAATATAGCCAGATGTACGGAGCACAGCTTCACAGCCCCTGGACACTTTCAAGGTATGAATGAGAGCAATGGCAACATTTTCATTCTTTTTAGGTGTACTGTTCCTTGAAGTGTTAAAAAACTGAACAAAACAAAGCGTTAGACTGGTGGTGCGACAGCGGTCAGATGCCACATTGTGGTCGTTATGTGGTCACAGATGGTGGCGTGGTTGACAGGCCGAGGCCGACTGACACTTACCAGCGAGCAGGAAGGTGATGAGACATGTCTCTTTGGGCATGTAGAGCTTGAGTCTGGAGCCACTAAACACGTACTCTACCACGGCCTCCGAGCGGCCCGCTCTCTGCAGGAATGGCAGGAACTGTTTCGCCTTCTGTGTCTCCTGTGCAAAAAAAAAAAAAAAAAAAAGAACATCAGGAATTGAACTGGTGTTTAAACAACAGATGAAAAGAAACATTTGTTACACTTCGCAGCTTTTTTGTGCCGTTTAGACAGGTGGTTTTGTGCAAATGATAGAGCCACATTAAAATTTGCAGATGACCCAGAGATGCAAACTCGTCAGGGGTGAAAAAGGTGACAAAGATGTGACCCCATTCCCCCAAAACAACATTTTAATTGTAAAACTTTTTTTTAAATAAATTTTCGCATGTAATACTTTAAACACTTTTTGTTAACATCAGAATTGTGCAGTAAAATTAAAATTTAAGGAGACTTGCATTTCTCTTTTTTATTCATAGAGGTTAAGTGAAAAATGAAAATGACATGAAATTCGCCAAAAGGTTTACATCCCTGATACCCAAGTTTGAGTCAAGAAATTATTATTTTTACGGAATTTATAAGCGGATCGATGGCATGATTAAATGTATGATTTTGTTTTTAGATTATGCCTAAAAAATTATATTAATGCAACTTAATACATTTATACAATTTATATGATGCACTAAACTATTAGCCCTTTTTTTACACCAAATATTTTAAACAATTTCAACAATGTGTCTAACTCAGCTGGTTACATTAGTTTAAATACTTTTAATTTGTAATTACAATTGGACTAGAATGACAGACCAAGTGGAAGATAACAGATGGGTGATACCGTGACCCATTATGGGAGAAGGACAGCTCTATTTCAAGAGTTTCCTGGCCAATAGTATACTTTTAGAAGTGAGATTAGCCATCTTGGTTTGACAGGTGAGGGTTTGGGGTGTAACAGAGATACTTCAGATTTCACTCGAAACATTGCTGGTTCCTGTGACTCAATTCACCACTTCCACCCACTGCAGCTGGAAATACAGCCCTGACCCACACATAAAGAAAAAAAGGAAGAGAAAGGGGAAAAAAAAGAAAACAAACACATCCAAAGATAAATGGCCCTTTCACAATCCCAATCCAAACGACATTACTCTGACTGTCAGTCATATAACGAGGGAATCTTGTTTCTGGATGAGAAATGAGAATGTTACCATTTAAGAGTGACACTCTTTTCTCTCGCTCTAAATGCCTCCTACACAAACCCGGGTATAAATAACATTCTGAAAAAGTTCGCAGACAGCTGCCATACACTTCATTAAAACCTGAGGAGCTCATTCATAAACGCAGAGATGAGAGGAAGGAGATAGTTGAGGAGAGGTGAACAGGAAGTCAGCGGCCGTTAAACCCAAGTTGCTTCACACACACCAAGTAAACAAGCCTGTCACCCAGCAAACGACATTTACAAGCTAAGTAAAATTTAATCTTCATTTGGTGAGGCAACCAAACAGGATTCGCCTAAAAACAACTTCAGAGCTACGAGCATGATGACTTTATGGGTGGAAAGACTATTTTTAGAGGGCTGTTCATTAATTTAATGGGCAGGGCCGTAATGCAGCAATAAATCAGCTGTCATAGGGCGAAGCTCTAACATCAAAGATTCGGGAGAGGATTCTGGAATATAGAAGACATCAGTAAAGCCGTTCAACACTCAGAACACGGTCATGGGTCATGATCGGGCCCAAACTGAATTTTTTTGAATTTTCACACAGATGTTTGGGTTTGATTTTGTCTGTGGGATGGATTTAAACAGGGGGAAAAAAAGTGTTAATCAAATTTGACTTTTACACTGAAGACAAATCATATTAGTCAACAAATATCAAATAAATAAGCAAGGTGAAAAATCAAACAAGCAACTAACCAAACTATTTAATTAAAGCAAACGACAGGGGATGTGATGTAGTGAATGTTATGCCAGTGAATGAATGGCTAAAGCTGGGAAAAAAATATTGATATCCAAAAATGTAATTTTCAATTTATTTGAATAGTGCAGTCCATCCTGTAGATATCACTGTTCTGCGGAAATCAAATTTTACTTCAGTTATGAGTTCACTGACTGGTTTTTTTAATGAACAGTTAAAAAAAGATGAGTTATCGATTTGAAATGGTCTCTAAAACAAAGCCATATATAACTTTAACTTACAGAATATTTTTCTTGTGTAAAAAAATAAAATAAAAAAATGGACGTAGTAACTGAAACGCATCCAAACAAATCAATGAAATCGAAGCAAATACAAAATGTAGGACTGGTTATGCTAGGGGTCCCGGAACGCACAAACTTACCCCAGAAATGTCTGCCACCCTGTGAATAGGCACTTCTTTCTTGCTGTGAAGTCCTTTGCCGTTCTTGATCGCCCTGCAATGATTCAAAAGTTGTGTTAGTCGAAATGTTCAGAACGGGCCCCCAGAACATAAAACAGAGAAACCAACCCTTAAACAAGCCCACCCATTCATCCATCCCTCATGCCACAAAAGAGCCAACATATTATATTTATAGGCCAGCAGTTCGCCTGCATTACACATGGGAATGGATATGGTGTCTTTTGTGTGTGTCTGAGTGCTCGATCAGAGTAATAGTGGTTGCTGAGTGGTGACGCCTGCAGATTACAGTAGATTCAGGAGGAATGAGGGACGTGTCTTAGGCCTCTTTAAGGCAGATGCATCTGTGGCTGTAGCCTCCCTGGTGTCCAATCACATTCGGTGAAGAAAGGAAGAGCGAGAGAGAGAGGGAGTGCTCGTCCTGGGGTTGATTTCTCAGAGGATGTAGGGTAATGACCAGCAATCACTGCTAAAAATAAATTTGAGGCCTGCAAACCTCCAATCTCCGCTGGCTCCACGGGGAAGCATTACCCAGAGAGAGCGAAGGACAAGAAAATAGAGGAGATGTGTATGAAAGCATGTGCGCGTTTGAGAGCAACACCAAAAGTGAAGAATGGAAATGGAAAAGAAAGAGCAGCAGATAAGAAAAAGCGAGTCTCTTTCTCTCGAGAGTCACCCCGTCTATCGCAGACCACAAGATCCGAATCTCTTTCTGTGCAATGAACCACCCTTGAAACCTCTGCGCCGCAAATCTATATAATTGTAGTAATAGACATAGAATAAAAGAGCCGTGCTTTAGTGCTGGTGGTTAAGGTATGAGCTCTGAGACTGATATTGCCCCCCATGAAATGAGAGCTAACCAGACAAGCCATGACTAACTGCAAAGAACAAAATGGCTCCATTTCACAGACGGCTTCTCCTTCGCAATGTGCAGGAACATGGCCCGCATTCGCTCACCGGTGCTTTTATTTTAGTGCTCTGGCTTACCTTGCCTCTGCCGCCAGGAGCTCGTCATAATGGGAAGATCTTTGATCGTCGTCCTGGCGGTATCGGATCACTGTGGCGAGACCTTTACTGACCAGAGCCTCAGCAATGTTTCTATGGAGAGAGCAAAAATCAGATGTTGGTATGACAATCATTTAATTCAGAAAGGGCACATGCTATTAATCAAATGACAGTAAAGACATTGTGTCACAAAATATTTCAATGTCAAACAAATGTTGTTCTTTTGAACCTATTCAAAGAATACCAAAAAAATAAATATAAAGCAGCACTACCGTTTTGAACATTGATAATAAGAAATATTTCTTTAGCATCAAATCAGCATATTAGCATCATGCGACACTGAATATATTTATATTTTATTATTATTATTATTTATATATTACAACTATAATTTTGGAGGGGGGTTAGTCTATATCAGGGGCTTTCAAAGTGTGGGGCGCCACAGAGCGGTAAGTTGTGGGTAAGTTGTGTCAAAAGGGAGGCCCGCTGTCTTAGACTTTGAAAACCCCTGGTCTATATTATATAGATTGTAATTTACAAATTGTTTAAAGGAGAGCGTTGTGTAAGATTGAGTAAGGCCTAGTTTGCAGAACTGAGCCATAATTGATGACAACAAATGAGAACCGGTGCCCTGCAAGCCAAGTGGCAAATGCATTTCTCATTGCCATTTTTCAACACAGATATTGCATTTGGCGAGCAGCTCGCAATCCCCTATTGCAGAGCACAGCAAACATGCAACACCCATTCTGTCAAGTTTTGGTAATAAAAATCAAAAGAGCAAACGTATGAATAAAACAAAAAAACAATGCTGTTCTTTTTGTGCCTTTTCTGAAGTTGTAGTGGTACACAGTTTCAGCTAGACCTCAATGAGGTTTTTGATTACACAAATATTCCACAGGACAGAGCCAAAAATACAAAGTGAAAAATAACTAGCAACGGCTGTTTAGGCCAAATAGTTAAACTGACAAAAAACACTAAAATTGCAAGCCATGATAAACTTACTTTCAACGTTAGTCCTATTTCACCAAGCTCCCAAAAAATCTAGTGGTTACTAAAAAGTAACCTATTGCATCAGACCAACAGACTTGTCAGTGCTGCCATGAATTTTTACAGATCTATGATCAGTTCGGGCTCCTAAAATATTTATGGCACTATGGAAAAACCTGGAAAGAGCTGATTCCGAATCAGTGAAGAGTCAAGATGCGGCAAAGCAGCTGAGCCCTCAGGCGATGTGACCACCTGTTACCCACAATGCTCTAATGCCAAGCACTGGGGCACGGTTGGGTAATCACAGCCTGAGGCGCAGTGCCACCCCAGACTCATGTGCCTGGCCTCACTTACCCTAACAAGGGACAGTGTGCTCACACATCCACATCACATGGGTGAACAAGAATAATTTGAATTCATAGAGGAGTCAAAAAAGGTAATAAAGCCTTTGTCGGTCCTGATTTTGAAGGTGATTGCCAGAGAGCGTTTAGAAAAATGTAATTTCATTCCTTTTCTTTTTATTAACATGTTTCTTTTGCTGTTGGTTGTTGAATAAGACATCCCACATTTGAAGAGTGATAGCAACTGTGTGAAGAGTAGACTGACATCAAGTCATTATTTTATCAGTCTGGATGATTAATGAACAGATCAGACTGATGTGGTTCAAGTTCAACACAATGACTAGATCCAGACGCAACAGTTTACAGCTCATTAGAGGGGAAGATATTCAGTGAATAATGACTTAATTTTTGGTTTATTCTTAGACAATCATTATCATGTTACCTGAAATATAGCACACAAGTTAAAATAGCTTTCAAAAGTTTGAGGTCAGTAGGATTTTATGAACTTTCCACAAAATGAGCAGCACAACCATTGTCAACATTGATAAGAAATGTTTCTTGAGCACCAAATAAGCATTTTAGAATGATTTCTGAAGAATCATGTGACCCTGAAGACTGGGGTAATGATGCTAAAAATTCAGCTTTGCAATTACGTGAATGAAAACTACACAAAATATATTAAAATAGAAAATGTATTTTAAATTGTAACAATAATACCATTGTTTTTTTGTTTTTTTTAAGCAGTTTTGGTGAATAGTAGTGTATATGGACCAATTTAGGCTGCTTTATCCATGTCTGTAAGGTACAGAAACCCTTAGTGGGAGTAGGTGGTTTTCAAAAATAGATAAAAAAGCAGAACTTTGTACAAATTTAGTAACTGTACTCACATTCCTCCAATGGTGACTGTAGCACAGGTACGCTCTGGGAAAGCCGGAACGCCACTCGTTTCCGTGGCACTGGTGGCAGCTCTTATGTAATCGACCGTGACATTAACCTGCAAAGATACAAAACAAAAATGGTTAAATCACCAACGGAGTCGATGAAGGGCCAAGAAACACTGCCTACATACACACACTTTTATAAGCCTGTCAGGGGCTTGGCTATTGAGATAAATTGACCACTGAAGCTACATGTGAGGACACGGAGAACTGCACTGTAACCCTGTTTTATGATGTCGCATTAAACATGACAGAATTACGCCAAGAAAGAGCAACACATCAAACTCTGAATTTGATATCTTTGTACAGGATTGCAAATCAAGCGAAAAGCTGGCTGTAAAGAGAAAAAAAAATGGATTACAGGCCTTTCAGGGTGGACAAATTGTGTTAGGGCATCTAGCGAGGGGTTTGGTGTGTGTGCGTGTGTACAAGCATGACTGTGGGCTACTTTCCAAGGTCACCCTGAGTCAGTGTGAATCATGTCAGGCTAGACCATAGATCTCCCCAGAGGAAGCCAGACCAAACATGGAAACTGTTTATCACAAAGTGAAAAAAAGAGGCGGGGACCGGTAACTATTTCACTCGACGGCAATAGAGGAATAGTGGAAGGGAAGAGGATAACTAAACCTGATAAATTCACACCAAACTGCTTCAGGTTAAGAAATCGACTCCATTTGTGTCAAACTCTCTCTGAGGTCATAGGGATCATCCCGGAGGGGCCATCGCATGCGGTGTATTCTTGTTAGCTCTGAGCAAATAAAGAAGCCGCGTTGATATATTCAGAGATAGGGGAATGTGATCCAGCCAATTCCGTTCAATCAGTTCAGAGCAAACAGAGCGTTGGAAGCTAATCTCAAATAGTAAGCCGGATCTCCCATCTGTCTTGACGTGCAGGGGGGAAGATCAGTCATTAATCGGGATGGCACCAATAACAACCCAAGGACGAAGACTTCACGTGATCGACTGCTCAACCATTGTCCTGTTGGAGTGTGTGGATTGATTGCTTCCTGACCACAATTCATTAGTGCATGTGTAAAACTACCTTACAGGAATGAAGCACCACTAATGTGTCAAAGCATCTCCCTCCAATCTAAAGGATCCCGTCCAGAGGCAGACGAGTGTGAACAAAATGTACAGGAACAACAATTAATTTCAGTCTAAAACTAAGCTCTACCCTAGTAAACTTGGAGATGATTTCTTTCTGGATCCTTCCCAGGTTGTTGACAGATAATTTTAAGAGGTTGGGGTTTGTGCGGAAAGTTTTAGGACCTAGGGTGTACAACAAAGTGCACTCAATGTCACTTAAACTTGATTTTGTAGTCTGCAGTAGAGACAGGCCGATAATTGGTCTGACCAATATTTTTTGCTATTATTCACAATCGTCACCTTAAATTAGTAATTGATTCTTTAATATAGGCTAACGATAAATCACAGCCTTTAGTTTATGTCGATTGCACGATTTTCACAAATCGATACAGATGATCTTCCGACCAAGTTATGGAATTGACATGGCACAATAAGGCAAAGGGTGAGAAAGTTATATGCTCTGAACTAATTCCTAAAGTTGGAATTCAATCCATTTATCCCCATTCAATTAATTTGCCTCAAAATGACAATGCAACTCAGTCTAATGGACATAATGGAAGTTCATTAGGTGGGGGAAACCTGTGGACACTCATTTTCTTACCCCAGGAGTTTAGTGCTTCATCAACAAATAAAGCACAAAATAATTGCATTTTCATCCCCTACTTCTACTCTCTCCAGTTCTCTCTCTGAAAGGCAGAGACAGCTCTGCACCATTGGGCAGGAGTAATGAGCTTGGTTGAACGACAACATGCCCTTCTTAAGAAACACAAAGCGCAAACGATTCCCGCTCGTTCGGAGGAACAAAAGTGCTTATAAAGAAGCAAAATGAATGAGAAAAGAAAGTAGTAGTGGCCCATTTGGGAAGTAGATGACAGATTAAATGGGCTTTTTAGAAACATGCCTGAATAGAAAGATCTGACCAAAGAACAACAGCAATGGAGGGTTTGAAAAATGCCCAGACAGAACCAGGAGGAAGAGGATGACGAAGACAGAAATGGTGCTAATGGCGAAGCATCCCTCAAAACGGAGACAGATCCACTGAAATGTCCAGGGAAATGCAAAGAGATTGAGCTGGTCCATGTACAGCAATGTATAGATTGCTTTCACACTTGGTTTGACTGCTTTGTCCAAACCAGAGATGGATTCCCCTCCTCCACTACTGGATTCTTTACACATTGTACTTTAGGGTACAAACGGTGGTATGTTTGAATCATCAGCGCGAATACCACCATGAGTAATTGGAAGATGACTCAAGAAGAGGAGATGCCAGCTTCACCGTTTATGTTTTTGTCAGTATGATTCTGAAAGTCAGAATTTTTTTAAAAAGTATAGCACATAAGGATGCATGTTTGTCTGCCACAGAAGTATTGCAAGAAACGCAAAGCATGTGAACTGCTCTCTGAACGCAGTTTATCTGGAGACAAGCAGGTATGATATTATATATGACAAGGAGCACGCAAAAACCGCAAAATTACAACAGACCGCACTTATATCATACAGGAAAATTCGGAACTGGTTATATATAATATATTTAAAGTAAATAAATAAATAAAACAGACAGACAGACAATCTGCAACCAATGTAGTCCAGATTTAATGACTGAGTCGGTTCTTAACATAATACGACATCCATGATGATGGATGATGATGATGATGATAATAAAATTATTAATACAAATTTTTTATATTATTCTTATTAGCACTATTATTAATATTGTTAGAATTAAAAATGATATAGCATTAGGTATGGTATATAATCATTATCAGATATGCCGACAATTTTATTGTCAAATTATTAAAATACATTATTGTTTGTATTAGTATTATTAGTAAATAAATGCATTAATATGTATTATATTACTTAATGTTAATAAGAATTTTATACTA
The DNA here is from genome assembly GCF_949152265.1 of Phoxinus phoxinus. NCBI lineage: Eukaryota > Metazoa > Chordata > Actinopteri > Cypriniformes > Leuciscidae > Phoxinus > Phoxinus phoxinus. Next base: position 12,508,120 of record NC_136884.1, read on the forward strand.
TTGTTTTGTAGTAATACAATATTTAATTCTTATTAATTAATAATTAATTTGTATTAAAATTAATTATAAATCTACATTTTCATTGTTGTGGTATAATGATCATTTATTAGTGTGTCAAAAAGCTACAATATATATTTTTTTATTAAATAGTTATAGCGAGAATAAATAAAAAAGGTTCTTTAGTATGCTTGACACTTGTTAGGAATGCCAAAAAAGCTTTTATACCACCCAAACTTGGATCACAAACGGACACGGTTCCACACCAAAAAGCTCTAGTGTGAATGCATCTTATGAGATGTGCAGAGTCAAACCTGCTCTCTGCAAGCTTAAGTCCCTGTGAGTGGAGTCTAATGCGGTGAGGGTAGGTGTAGTCAGGAAACTCTGTAATACATATTTCATGGATTAAAAGTGAGCTGCTAGTCTCACATGCCACTGTAATTCCCTCTAAAGCAGAAGCCAAAGTGGAGGAAAAAAGATGAATGAAGTCTGCACAGCTCTGCCGTGGCTGCATCAATGTGCATCAGGGAAACATGAGAAAACTCAGCACGTCCTCTCTTCCATACAAATGAACAAACTAATAAACAAAGCAGAACTTACGGAACATACCTGCATAAACACAAACATCAAACACTTAACACTGACATTCCAGTCAGTCACTGCCTCTTGTTCACACCTCTTATACACACACACACACACACACACACACACACACACACACACACAAACACTCACACCCACCCACATAACAGGAGGCACTTTGAGCGGGCAGGATTATCCAAACGTGCTCTTTCCTGATAAGTGGATTAATGCAACATTTTCATTTGACTTTTTCGCTGAGGCAGAGACCCTCTACAGAGGCGCTACTTAGAAAGTTAGCCAAATCTAGCTTTGGATTATGTCACAGGGAAGTTCTGTTTCAATACCGAGAGGAGAAAATGCACTTCTGCACAGATTTTCTTCCATTACCCACTGCTGGTGAATGCCACTCATTCTCTCCCTCCTTTCAAAAGAAGGAAACGCGATCTGAAATGGACGCCTCGCTCCAAGTTCTTCCGTTCCAGAGCTGTGACTCACTGGGGCTTGGATGGAGATTCTCTCCCTCCTTTCCTTTCCTTTCATCTTCTTCTTGTTCATTGTGCCGTTGAACTGATATTGATCACATACTGGCTGAGATTTTAAAAAGTTGACCTTCGACCTCTTCAATGGCTGTTAAACTGACAGAAAATTGATGCAACATCGACAAATCCAGAGTCAGCTCAAGCTCTCATGCTAATACTCTGGAAACAATAATCAGGTACTACTTACCCCTCCTGACTAGTGGGACGCAGCATGTAGAGAACGAATGGCATCTTAAATGCCAGAAAAACTCAAAATCAAAAGGTTCTGGGCGTAAAATCGTCCTTCTGCCCTGATCTGGCAGATATGAGCCAGTAGAATTCTATTTTTCCACCAACAAAACAATCAGTCTTCAACAATTACCCGATTTTATGGTTACGAACTTCTATAATTGCACAGATTTCATTTAACTTTTAACAGTTGGAACATAATTTTCCACGGCGGTTGCCAGGGCAGCAGGGGAGATGCTAAAACATGGCATGTCTCAGTGCAAGGCCTCATCCTCACACCACATTGTGTCCTAGCAACAACTAAAGAAAGCTGACAAAAGCCTGATTGCAATTTATTTTAAAAAGTCATCGCTGTAACCACATCAACCCTACATTCACAATAGAGGTCGATCAACATGCGTTCCAATGACCTCTGCTTCAACTTTTGCATTTGGCCCATCCCAATACTGAATATCTGGTTACAACGTCAATTTAATCAAAAAATATATTAAAGAAATCAGGAATATTTCCTTTACGGAAATATTTAGATGCTACTTTGACTCTAAAGATCGAAAGATGATTAATTCCATATACACTACTAATTTAAGTCAAAGCACTTCTGTGACACTTAAGCCAAAATTGAATGATTACCACACTCCTATCTTCTTGAGCTGGATTAATTCTGAATGAATTCAAACATTCCCTCACTGTTTGCATTTATATGCAAACAGGCATCTTATCACACAGAGTGTTGTATAAATCCAACTATCTGTTACCACTGAGTGCATACACAGGAAATGCAAAACTCTGATCTGAGGCAAAACTCGCTGCTTTCCATTTTCCCTCTGTAGTGTTAGAATATTTGAATGATTCCAGGTCAGTGAACCAGACTTCTGTAAAAAGAAGAGGCGATAAAATATTGGTTTCTAGGAGCCTTACGATCATACAAGGACAATATAAAGCTGCATTAGTAATCCACGCTTCTGGTGAACATTTATGAGAAAATGTCTGCGTGTGAGGAAATGTGCTGTCATATTTCTTTGGTGTTAAATCAAGTGGGCCTAGCAGGCTGGGCTTTTCGTTATTCTGCACATAAACACTGAATTGTCTGGGTTAGAAAAGTCATGAATAGACAATAATGTGCAGCTACACAATCTGTCTATCATACTTTAATGAGTCCCAATATGACAGAATTTTCAGAACATCCCACACCAGTTTATACCCTGCTGTCCCAATTAAAACTGCAACTTTTGATACAAAGTATTTCTGTTTGCTATGAGTGACAGATGGAACCACTTCATGTTTCACAGTTAAATTTTTTTTAAATCACCCCATGTACTTAAAGGGATAGTTCACCCAAAAATGAAAATAATCACATTAATAACTCACCCTCATGACGTAACATGTACAGATAATTTAAAATAAATAAGCGGTGTCAATTGATAACTGCAAATTTTTCTATAATTAATCGCGATTAATCACACATCATTAAAGTTATTAATATATTTTTATATTGTAATACTTTCACATTGAATCTCCGAAATAATGTAGAAACAAAGACTGTATATTTTAAATATTTGTTTTATCTTTTTCCTAAACGCTATGAATGAAGGCCAGTATCACTGATACCAGTACTGATAATGATGTCTATTACATTTTTTTTTTTTTTGTGCTTTGAATATAGCAGCGCTCAACGCTAAGGCTTTTTCCTACAGGCCGAGCGTTTTGGTTGTATTTGACCAATGTAAGCTTGTAAATGGTGCTTTAAGATTTTCAGGCAGGTCTAAAGGGTAAATATACAGAAATTGAATAAATCAAACACTGCACAGTTTTAACTGCATAAATTATAAAAAGGAATATAGATTGATCCTTATTAAAGCTATAAGTACACTAAAGCTATTAGACTAGCAGTGTGATTTTCTCTTTTGTTCTTCGATTAACATGGAGACAGACAGAAGCAGGTTTATTAGGCTGCTGTCACTTTAAGCTGACATCCTATTTTCTCACAACTCTTTACGTTTATTTAACACTTTAAGTCATTTACGACTCTGGGATACTCGACAAAACAGTAATTTTACATAATTTTGTGTTTTGGGTCCATTCAAGAAAATGTTAAACTGAAAAAATTAAATCCTAAAATTAGCACGTACATTTTCACAGCCCGTTTTTGCATCAAAATGTAATAACTTGCTCCACCTTAGAAACAACTTTGCTTTTCTAGCTGAAGCCCTTTTAATTTGTCAACCCATCCCCTTCAAACATCTGTCATATAGAAACTTATTAACCAATTCATTTATAAACAGGGACATTTTTCTACATCTTCATTATTTTAAACTTTTGGGACATGAAGATCTAATAAGCAAATATACTGTATAACTGCAACAGCCCTAGTGTGCACATATTTGTGTGTAAATACATCAACAGTTCACATGTCAATGTCCTGTGCTTTGCCATTGTTTTCCTCAATTATAAATCATTTGTGGTTCTATGAATAAAGTCAACATGTTCAAGGTCAGTTTGGTGAATGTGCTTAGTAACTCCAAACAGAATACAGAAACTCAGAAGAAGAAGAAAACTCTGCTTCCATATGCAATGGACAGAAAAAAACTTGTATACAGCAAGGCAGAATCTCAGTCTCTCACCTTCTTGCCAATGAGCTTCTTTCTCAAGAATTCCCGTGCCTCAAACATGTAAGGAATGTCGTAGAGTGGACGGAAACGCTTGTCTTTGTCCTTGTTCTTCTCCTGTAGAGTCAGATAGAATAGGCAAAAAGAGAGAGAAAGACAGACAGAGAAAAGTCAATATCACATAAATGAAAAATAGCCTTCCATCCCAAACAGGCACAACATTTAATCACTTGCTGAGAGTCTCATATGACTTCCTTCCAAAAATGAGCTTCCTGTCTTCCTCCCCTTCTCCATCTCTTTCCAATTTTACCATTCTCTTAATACCCAATATCCTTCCTTTTCCCACACAGCCATGCTAATGTGTCAGGATTGGTAGATGACACGTCTCATTGTCTCGATCTCTTGGTGTGCCAGGCATGTGACTCCACAAGCTATACGAGATGCTCTCACTGCCACACACATTGATATACTAGAAATAGAACCTCATTTACATTTTTCATAAGAAAACGCCAAAAAAAAAAAAAAAACTCAGTATGCTCAATATTCGAGCATCCGTTTTCGCAGCTGAGGCCATGACAGTATGAATTAACACAACATTCAGAGTCACTCTGCGTAAAATGGGAAAAAGGTTATTTGTGTGTTGTGGAAAGGAACACTTAAATGGCAGCATTTTTTTTTTAATGAATCAGTAGATCCAGTTAACAACACCAATCTGCTTCGCTCATGATTTGGACTGATTTAGTTCAGTTCAGACCCACTCTACCTAAAGTAGAACGAAGTTGTTTGTTTTATGTTATAGACAAGAACAGAGCAAATCACTCTTTTCAATGAATCAGTAGATCCCATTAATAAAACCAGTTTGATTTGTTCATGCTTTGGACTGAATTGGATCAAGTTAAAATGACCGATTCAATGACCAACTGTTGTCAACAGCCTGTTTTAGAGAAAAGTTATTAGGGAATAAAGACTTTTGTTTTGGCTGAACAAACAAATTATTGCATTAATTTGAAATACCTGAAATAAAGTGCACAAGTTGTTTGGGCCCTTTTATGGTGCTTTAAAAACCTTAGGAAAGCTCTGCTTCCCATTCATTGTAACTGTATGGAAAAGACCAGTAGATGAATCAAAATATGTCCTTCATGTTTCAAGAAACTTAGTGAGACAGACCGACAAGGGATTAAGCTAATTTTATTTTTCAGAGAACTATCCCTTTAAGAATCAAATGCCTATTTTGCTCTACAGCTACTGATTTTTTTTGGAATTGGCTCATTCCAGGCAACAACTTGCTTGAAGGAAAAACATAAGCAAGAGCAGAAATAAACTTAGAGAGAGACTACTAACAACACAATCAGGATGAGGCGTAGCTTGTGGGAAAGAAGGGAGAGATCGGACTGTTAACCTCAAGGACCAAATCTTATGGCGAATAAAAGCATATTGACTTTTTTTAAATCCTCACGCTCTGATTCCAGTGAACATTTATCTGTGCAGCAAATAACTCCCCTAAACCCACATCATCTGCACCCACGTGGTCTGATATTTGGTATAAAATAAAACCGTATCGACCACCCACTTCTGAGAGTGAGACATTGCATTTAATGCGCAGAGACATCTTTCAGGACGGCTAAAGAACTGTGCCGATGGAACATAATACAGACAGAAACCCCTGACGGTGAAAGAGAGGACAACCCGTTTTGAGCCCGCCTATAAATATCCACCGCAATTCCTTTCCACCCCGAGCAAGAAAAGCAGAGGGAGGCCATGCAGTCGTGTGTTCGTGTGTGTGTGTTTTTGTGCAAGTGTTGGTAAGAGCAAGCGTTCGGGGTTTTGCTAGTTGATCATGAATGTCAGCAAGCATGTTACATACACAAATACAGCAATCTGCATTTGTTTTGAATACGAGCAGGCAGAAAATGTACAATATTTGACCCGTGTGATTGGGTTAATGTACTTGGAGCTGTAACATGCAAGTGACATGTCACTGATAAAAAAACTCAGTCTTAAACAATGAACACATTTAATATTTTCATCTCATTATGTCCACGAGGCAGCTGTAACACTGCTGAATAGCAAAATCAGTGTCGATTGTCAAGATAAAAAGTCTTTGTCATTGTATTGAGCAACTCAAGTGTGTTCTGTGAAGACACGGGAAGGCTGGTTACTGAACCGTGCGAGGAGAAATGAGGATTTCTTCGCCTGGCTGACATGCTGATTTTTTTCCTGTTACTGGCTCCTAAAAATGACGGTTTGGCTGCATGCAGTGAGCACAAGAACGGTTTCGTTCGGCAAAGGCTAACAGGACAGAACAAGACCTGTGCAACCATCAGTCAGGTACGATAAGCGAAACAATCATGCGCTGCTACATTAAGTACTACACTTGGTGCAGTGTGCGATCTCCCAAAAATCGTTGTTTAACACGGTTGATATTTGAAATCAACCCAAACAACACACCCCTCTCTTCATTGAGGCCGACACGCTGGTGACTGATGCTAGAGAATGCGGTGTTTAGCGTCCTTTTTAGCGCGCCAGCCTCAATGAAGAGAGGGGTGTGTTGTTTTGCTCTAAAGATTAGAGGAGTGAGGTTTAACTGCACAGCTCTCACTAGCTGGTCTCCGTTACACACGCAATGCAAGAGTAGATGTCTATTTACCGTAGCAGAAGCTTAAAAATAATGCTTCACAAAAAAATAAAGCAAATATGAAAACTAATAACAAGAAAGCAAAAAAAATGGACATAAGATATACAAGAGTAAATGGACTCAAAACTGTCCTGTTATTATAGCTAGCATTACAACAACAGCATTTATGTGAAACTCAATGTTAGTTAACTGAAATGGAATTCATTTACTTGGCCAAATGTGTAAAATCAGTATGATTTTCTTTCAGAGTTTTCTTTTTCAAAAGTGAACTGGTGCTATTGATCTATAAAAATAGTTCCATATCTATATTACAAATCTGCACAAAGTTAAGTCTGACCATCTTCTCTCCAGAACTAATGACATCAAATTAAAAATGACAAAAATCACTGACACAAATCTTGACCTGAACATGTGTAATTGAAGCAGTGAAGTGGTTTTAAAATATAACTGTCAAAATAAGAAAGTCTCTTAAATTGTCAGATTTAGACTTCGTTTAGGTTGTAAAACGCCATATGGTACAATAATGCAAAAATGTAGTATTTATGAATTCAAGTTTCAGGATATTCATTATAAAAAAAAAACATCTTAATATATTTTTTAATCATACTTGTTATTGACCCTAGCACCATTTCTTTAGATAAATAAGAGCGGCTTGACGTGCAATACACCTTAGCTCCTGATGTTTAAATCACACACACCTCTCTTACATACAAAGGTTTCTTTGTCTCGTACCTATACGCACCACTCGCATTTTCATTCCTGACTCTCTCTCTCTTTTTCTCATTAGCCAATCTCATTATCTTCAGGTGATAAATGGCTCAAGGACTCTGAAGCAGAGAGAGAGAGAGAGAGAGAGAGAGAGAGAGAGAGAGAGAGTGAGTGAAGAGCTCTCTCCACCGTTAGGGAACAACCAAATCAGACCCTCAACAAATACAGTAGTGCAGGGCTGACGTATTTTTGTAGGCCAAAACCCAAAAACGAGCGAGAATTTAAGCACTTCCGGTTAGCTAATGTTTTTTTTAAATGGATTTTTGGTTAAATACATCTGTAATACACTCTTGTGATTTTAAAAAGCTTTCATTTGTCTTGTAAAAGGCAGTTGCTAACAATTGGCTAAATGGGACTACAGAGGTTGTTGAGGACATAAAACGTCATTAGTTGAAGGGGTAAACTAATTTACTCACGAGTCTGCTTACACAGCTTTGTTGTGTTTATAATCATGCTCTTGCAGCCTATTATAACGTGAACGTTCAGGGGAAATGTTTTTAAACAAAGACTGAAAGAGTTGTTGGAATGTCATGCGACATTTTGAATGCTTTACCCATTTTTGTCGATATAATAAAAGATAAAGCAATCTTTATCAAATAAATAAATATGTCAACTAGCCCTTTAATCAAGCAAAGCCCCTTTAAATAAGTTGTTCATGTTTTTTTTGCCAATTAAATCTGTTCAGAAGGACTAATTATTCAGAAAGATATGCAAGTCCATATACACAATCTGAGGAAAGATTAAATGTGGGAGTTATGTAAAAAAGAAAGAAAATATAAAAAGTGTGGGGGGAAGGTCCATTTTGCACTTTAATTTGTTTATCTTGATGTTATAGATGTCATTTTGCACAAATTGTTAATTAAGCATACCCTTTTAGATTTCCATTTGATTGCCATTAATGCCAGATAATACTCTGAGAATGTCACTAAGTAAAAGAAGTGTTGTCCAATTTAAGCAGAACATTGAGTACGGTACTAAAGAGTGACACCTTATTTACTAAAAAAAGAACAGGAAACCTGCAAATTGAATGTCATTTTCTGGCTTTAAATTGATGTGAAAAATCAAATAGATGTTTAATTTAACCCACAATAATTGTCGATAATTTAATCAATACAACTAAGCAAGGAGTGTAGTTTTGGGGTGTAGTTATATATATATATATATATATATATATATAATTAGGTTAGGTAAGACTAACATTGCTGTCTGTTGTTTTGCCAAGTAAAAACGGTATATTGTCTACACTACAGCATTTTTTACCACAGTAAAAGATGGAAAAAAAGCGATTAAAAGTGAATGAGAGGAAGAAAAGGTACGTTTATAGTCCACTGCAATAAAAGATGGCGAGGATTTGAGAAAGAAACAAGTGATTCCGGCACAGCCCTACGGATCATTTTACTTTAAAATGCCGATAATGTTAACTGCAAACATTGTGCATTTTAAAATATAATACAACAAACTACCATTTAAAAAAGACGCATTCAACGGTCTCCGTAACGAGATAAGAAACTATACAGCCAACAATAACCTCCATTTAAAGTCCCAAGCACACACTCACTAAATTTGATCAAATTATCAATCACACTGATTCATTTTACAATCAAACCCTTTTATTTAGACAAAAAATAATAATTTGGGTGAGGAAGCTGACATTTTTAGTGGCATTTGCACATCCTGTCATGCTAGTGACTTTATGCCAATGCAGTAGACTCATCTTGCAGTATTAACGTTAACAATTAATTGATTAATTGTTCATTTAAATGACAATCAAGCATGGGAATGATCATAAATTGACATCCCTAATTCCTTTAACTTCAACCATAGCAAACACCAGAACAGATGAAGCTGCTCTATTCAACTACAGTGTATTCAAACATCGCAAGAAAAGCAAAAGCCTAAATTTAGACACGACTTAGACATTTCTTAATCGTCAAGAGACAAGGACCTTGAACGATGCAAGAAAATGTGGAAAACCTGAGTAACAATTAATGACTGGTATGTCAATAGCATAACTGAAGTGAAAACCTTTCAGCCTCTCGCATAAGTGCATAAGTCACGCACGACAGTCGGAATTGGCGTGTTATGACCCTCAGCATCAGACACGGAAATCGCAATGAGCAATTTAAACTCATGCAGCTGCATCAGAGATGCCTTAGAAAAATAATCAGCATTTAAGACCGAAATTACAATGCCCTCTTAAAATAAATCATCAGTGACGAACAACAGTGACGCATGGAGAAACAGAATGATAAAACAAGAAAGGGGGGGACACAGAAAGAGGGAAAGAGACACAAAAAGGGGAAAACAAACAATTGAGATATTATATTTACACAAATACATTATAAATTGAAGAAGAAAAAAAGTTCTAACCCCAAACTTTTGACCGGTAGCATTCATTTGATCAAAAATGCAGTCAAGAGAGTAGCATTGTGAAATATTATAATTTATAAAAATAACTGGATGGAATACATTTTAAAATGTAATTTATTCCTGAGATGACAGATTAATTTTCAGCTTTCAGCAAATTAGAAATCAGAAACCACTAATATTCTGATTTTACTTTTTTCAGGAACCTTTGATGAGGTAGTTTGAACAGGTAGCCTATATAGTATTTATTTATTTATTATGTTTTAAGGTGCGTAGTACTTCATGTCTGACCTTGCCCTAGGGCACCCATGTAAGTCACGCTTAACTTGTATTGAACCCAGAACATTCCATTACAAAGAAAATAATTTTGTTTTACTACATCCATGGGTCATTACTCTCAAATGATTGGAAGGAAGTTTGCTAGAATTCCAAGAGTCAAGCGATCCTGAGGCAAAGCAGACTCGTCTGCAAGAAAGAGCCTGACCAACCATGTGTAAGATGAGCCATGGAACCATACAGTGACCCCAGACAGAGGCCACAGGACACACATACACACACACAAACAAACATGCCTTCAGCATGCAGGCACAGCATACACACACACACAATGAAAAGACACAATGTGGCATTCAAACACACACTCAGAGCACAAACACACTAAGCAAGGTGACAGCAAATGACACGGAAGAGTCATTCAATGACCAATACATTGTATATTGCTATTTCTGTGGAGAAGACCGGGGTATGGCGGCTTCGGCTTTAAACCCAGATGTCAACATTTTCCCTGCAGTCCCCTAACACACACATACAGTGGGAGTGAGGATGACTCATTGAGCTGCTCTGACATAACTCCTCCCCCTCCACATCCTTGTGAGTGCTCCTAAAACGGCTGACACCACCACGCAGCTGGAAATAGCTCGCCATGGCGCAAAAAATAAGACTCCATCTGGCCAAGAGAGGAAGAGGGGAAATGAACGAGGAAAAGAAATTAGGCAAGGCACATGAAGTCACGTTTCTCTCAAAGAGATCGTTCACCCAGTCAAAAATGTCACGATGACGACAATGCCGAAACGCCATGTGTTCAGTGTAGTAACCAAATGCCGTATTTTTTTAATGCAAATACTAGTGAAAAACAGGAGTGGGCGATACGACCAAAGTCTTACTTCATGATATGAGGAACTATTTCATGATAACGATATATGACAAGATTGTTCTTATTTTTAATAGGAAAAACTAAGAAGCCAATCACAAACAATAGGAAAAATTTAACTCACCATTAAATCAAAATGAACAATTATTATATTTTTATGGAATATTGCAGTGTTTATTATAGGCTAAATGATTTATCTGTGCATATTTTAGAAATTCATGTGCTTTGTAATATTTAATACAAAGGAAAGAAGTTAACACTTTATTTTACAGTGTCCATGTTACATATGTTACAATTACTTAAATTTCCACAAAAGAGTAATTTTTTACTCCTTGTTTTAAAAAAAATTCAAAAGTAAAAAAGGAGTAAAATTGACATATATGTGACTTTAACAACCAGACTCATTTTGTCTAGTTTGACTTAGAATGTGAAAAAGTGTCCTCTCTTTCAGAGGGCATTTCCCCATGGTCTATTCAGGATAGGATGGCTATCCAATCAGACAAAACACATGAAGTGACCAAGTACACATGAACTTTTTTCCAAATTGTTTCCACATTCACCACAGTCATTTAGATGTGTGGAATGATTAATAAGGACTTTATATACTTGGTTTGGCCAACGTGTGCGCGTCACGCTAATGGTTTGTCAGACCAGTGCGCTTTCATTGACTTGCAGTTTAATTTTCACACTTAAATTTAATTGCCAGGTCATATCCCACAATTCTGAATCTTTTTCCCTTAGAAATTGTGATATAAACTCACAATTGAGGCAAAAAGACAGTCAGACCTGCACGATTAAAATGTTATTCGTTTAATTGATCTATGTGAAACGTTAAAGGTTTAAATATTATTTCATGCTGTAATTGTAGGGCTAATACATTATGTCCCCTATGAACTGCATGAATATTATTTAGTAGACCTATTGTTGACATCAAATTCATGCTTTAATAGTAGACTAATCATCACAGGTTTCATCAGACCAGTCTGTGGTTTGCAACCACATTCATCTGCATTTAGCTTCAAATGGCTTCTTCAACACTGGTATTCTATCTTTTTTGCATTCCGATTCTGACATCCAAAGGCACACCAAGAATTATTTCCTCTTATTCCATGGATTTTGCCCATTTTCCTCTACTTCTTACCACTGTTTTTCTGCCACCACAATACGCGCTTCGCTGCAAGTCACGTAACTGTGACGTCTGCTCCTAAATGGTCTATACAGGATCATTCAGTCAATAATAATACTATTAATAATAATAAAAGCAATTACGTAGCCACAGGAAGTAAAAAGGGGGGGTCCCAGCATTAAGTGACACGAGCGAGAAAGAGAGAAAGAAACAGTGGGCAGCAGCTGTCAGAGTTCATTTTCGTGTTGGTCAACACATCTGGCCCTAAATCCCCCCAAAGTCCTCACAGCAAGAAAGAGAGAGAGAGAGAGAACAGTACAGACAAATACACACAGATCCCCGGGCTGGCCTGAGGTCAGATTTGTCTCTTTGAGTTGAAGTGTTTGTACGGCATGACGCGGGGACAACAGTTTCATGCCCTGCATTGAACTGAGGAAGAGAGACTGTTTAAAAATCAGGACAAGAGAGAGCGTGAGAAACAGATGGCTAAAAAGAAGATAGAACTGTCACACCATGACACCAGACGTGATGCGATAAAGGGACAAGCAATAATAGCTCTTTTTTATGTTAATGAGAGTTTTTGTCCTAAGCAAGCAGCAAGCAACCAGACATTTTGTCAAATACTTGGTTTCGATTTATGCAGCATTGGCTGTGGGTGGTCCTGTGTATATTGAATAGCACACATGAAATATGTTCCTATTGGCCGTTAGAAGCCTATAGAGGAAGCTTTGACGTAGGCTTTGAAGGATGAGTGTGCAAGAGCCGGGGGAATTTTGAAACCGAGCGGGAATATTGTGAGCTGTAAATTTAGATTATTAGAAATTTAGCACAAATGGAGCAGGACTTTTGTTTGCAGTTGGCAGCGTCACTTTAGCAAAGCCTTGCATTTGTCCTCTACATCCTTGAGATGCATGAATTGGCATTTTTCTGCTTAACATTTGGTTACGACATGGCGTAGAGATTAAAACAGACAAAGATTTCACAAAATGACCTATAGGTGCCATCACATTTACGAGTCCTTCGGTGGGAATCTGCAGAATCAGAGCAGAAATGTTCCCACAGATTTTGCCCATTTTCAAGTTGGTCGTGCGAATTCACAGAAAAGCTGCATGGTTTGAAAGTGACTTCTGTGTGAGTGTTGCTTCACACGTTGCTACACTATTGACAGTGACTTTTTTTTTTAGCCTGCGAAAATGTGACCACACCCTTGAGAGTGCATGTAATGTGACATCACCACTTAACTGTATACAATCATGTTGTGAACTGTCAAACTCTCAAATTTGCCTCTGAATGTGAGCGAGAAGCACAGAGTGCCGATGATTTGCATGTGCACAAACAGAAAGCCATTAGCGAGAGCCATTTTGATAAACGCAATCAAAAGAGTAACTGATAAAAAAAATGACTGCAGCTGTTCTGAAACCATTGTGCAGCTGTTGTTCGAACATACGCAGTTCAAATTAATTACGATACCAATTTAAAAGTTGTCGTGTGCTAAACTATTGGAGACTTGCGAGCCAAAATTGATTAGATTGATGAAAAGATTACCAGAGATCTCGTTAGTTAAGTAACATCATGTCAAGGTTAATGTAGCATTAGATTAGAAAGGAAAAATATAGGTGCCCGTCCCTTTTAGACTGCAAAGGAACAGATCTTGAACGACTATCGACATTTGCAGAGGGTCATCATGTTAAATGAAGTGAATAAATCAAAACATGAGCACCAATTTCTAACATTTCTTCTCTAGGATGATTCCTCAAAACACTACATTAACCATTTTGTAGAATTCAACAAAAACAATCATAACCTGATTTCCATCAGGTCCCTTAGAACCAAGGACACAGAATAGATGTTATTAATAAAGTTTAATTGTTTGGTACACATAACATGTTTGAGTTTCTCCCAACTGACTTCTATTCAGACCATAGAAGTAAAGGGTCAAAGGTCAGATTTACAATGCCAGCACCGTTATTGATGAAACCTCACATTCAAGGGCAGCATGACCGCAATGACTCTAATGCTTTAGAGGAACAACTTTGCACACTACTCTCTCTCTTTCACCCTCGTCAAAGTGCGCAGCCAAGCAGGGAAAACATACTGCAAGAACATCTGGTGCAGAGATGCACTACAGAAGATACAGTCAATAAACTGAACAGGAGTGCGGGTTTCAAAAGAGGAAGTACCTCCAACACATCAATACCTTTACAACATGGCTGTGCCGGAAAAATGCTACCGTCGCAGACAGGATAAAAGGGAGAAGGCAAAATCCGAATCCTTTCTACCAACAAGCCTTTATCTGGTTGGTTTTTAAAGGATAAACGTACCCTCAGCTGCCTATGGGAAAAACTGCCTCTAATTGAGAAGTGCATTTATATTAGGGCTGCCCCCGACTATAAAGATTTTTTTAGTCGACTAGTAGTCGTTCATTTAAGCCATTAGTCAACTAATGCCGTTTTGGTAAGTATCCTCGTAAACACAGTCGGTTATGTCTCAAGTCAATGTAAACATTTGAGAAAGGGTGTTTGAAACGCGCATATAACGGTATATAATGGATCTGTGCAGCCACATGACTCCTGCAGTTATTAATGTTAATCAATCAAGAAAAGACAAAGATAAAATCACTTTCTGCTCTCGAATTAATCATTTTTGTAGTTTTAAATAAGGATGAGTCTATATTTAATATACAGCAGTGTTATTTTACATTTGATTACTTAATTTCATTTCTGTTGTAGGCTACTTATCTGAATACCACTTAGTACATCTCCCATTTCATCTGTATTCTTGTTCTGTTGTATTTTTTGTTTGCAATTAGTTTCTTTGTTCTTATTTTATTGCCGACTGTTTACTTGTCTTCAATTACTGTTTTGAGGACTTTTTACTTACATTAATTAACCTAGTATTTGTTTTTGCTAAAGTAAATCTCACTGACATTTAAAATTACTCATATCATGGAATAATTAATGATAATATTTGGGTCAGACCTAATAGATAGAGTCGGACTTGTAACCCGAAGCTTGCGGGTTCGAGTCTTAGTACCGGGCAGAAAATGTAGGTGCCAGAATGAATGAACAGGACATGCAGTCTTCCATTAACATTTTGGTCGACTAAACCTCTTCTAGTCGACTATTAGGAGGCAGCCCTAATTTATATCCATTTAAAAGTTAATAAAATACATAATTTATAACGTGAAATAAGCAGTATAGTCACTAAATGTGTGCTTAAACATCTCTAAATCTTACATTAATTTAGTTTTAGATCATTCGATAGATGTTATGGCATTGTGGAAGCTGGTCTGAAACTAGTTTTGTTAAGAGACGCACAAAATGCTGCTTGGTCACGACTATCTGTGGAGTGAGGCAGATGCCATAGGTGTCAGACAGACATGCACGCAACCAAACACTGCCAGTTGGTCACCATGGTATTATGTTAATTACATTATGCCCCTTAATACACTAGCTCACTACCATCTGATCTACCTTACGCAGACCGAAAAGACAGGAATTAAACCCGATTTACATTTTCTGTGGGAAAAATGAGTGGTGCTTTGTCTGTGCCAAACTCGCCATGATGCATGAGGTCATTGTTATGCAGTTGTTAGTCAGGGGTTTGATAACATCTCTAACCTTAAAGGGATAGTTCAAAAAATTTAAATGGTCAATTTCTACAACCTCATGCTGTTCCAAACCGCTAAAACTAACATTCATCTTCAAACCTCCTTTAACTCCTCATATGTTCCACAGAAGAAAGTCATACAGGTTTAGAACATCATGTGGGTGAGTAAATAACCATTATAATTTTAAGGTGAACTATCCCTTTACATCAAGTGATTTTTACCTTACCAAACATTTTAAAGAGATTATAAAAGCAGAAATGCTGTAAACTGAAAGCAAGTCTGAAATGGCGCTAACATCACCTCATTAAAACGGTTGACAGAAGACTATAAGACTACCATAAATCCAAAAGATCAATTTCTGTCTCTGTCTAAATCAAGCTTCCAGGTTCCTCTTTCGAGAAAAATGCACTTGTCAAAATATTACAAAACCTAAAGAAATCCATTTTTTAAAAGCTCTCTGGTTCGTCTCATGCCTCCGAAGCACGTATGAGATCTAAATACATCCGTAATCTTTATTGTTTTGTAATCATCTCTGATCTGATTAAAGCCATCTTTAAGCTGCCAGGATAGAAACACGCTGTGATCCGAAAGCTCGCAGCCGCGTATCCATAGATACAGACCCACAGCTCCGCATTCCAGCTCTCTGTTTACATGTGCATGACAAATTGCGACTCTCTGAAAGCCTCCTTTAAAAATAATCACAAACTTCATTAAAGATTTCAAACATATTGCTACATCTACCAAAAGCACAAGAACCCAAAACAAAAATGTTCATGCAACGGTAGTGCGAAAGCCCTCCCTAATAAACTACATGTCTAATTTGCTAAATCAAAACCAAAGCTCGTTTTTTTTTTTTTACCAACATGCTGAATCATCGTGTCTTATTACAGGAGGTCAGGGGTCAGGAAGAGAGTGGCTAATTGCAGCGAGATGTTCACTCCAATTTAAACCACTTTTAGTTGAAAATATAGCTTGCTGATACGCACACACTTAGCCTAGACAAAGCACTCATTACACATCAACTCTCATTAACAGCCTTATTTGGGCGTGAATAAGAAACAGACAAGCACATTTCTGAGCGTTTGATGACCACAAAAATGTGTGTGCATATGCAGCCCCGCAAAAATGATGCTTCCATATTCATTTGTTAACATCTAGCCAATCAAAAGTGAGCATTTGAGAATTGCATTGGATTGAGAGGACGCGTATGACATTAATAGATGAGGAAGAGAGATTCGGAGAGAGCGTGTGCTCATTATGGGAGTAGATCTATAGGGCTTTTGGCTGCAGTGCAGCACTGGTGTGTCAGAGCGAGTGGAGGGGAGGAGGGCCGGTGGGCTTCTGTCTCTCTAGCTCCCCCTGGTGTCCAGTAAAGACATTGCTCTGAGATCCGAGTGTGAAAGATGCATGAAGGGAGGAGATCGGCGCTTTTAAGAAATGGAGGAGAGAGGGGAAAACCATCACATCAGCACTTTGCTGGCACCCAGTGGATTCAGTAATGGCCTTAGTGACAGGGATATCCAAGGACAGACGTGCATTAACTCGTACCTCTCCTTCTAGCCTTGGGGGCCTGATACTGGACAGGTGGATGGTCTTACACTCCCCAGAGTTCAGCTTCACCACGATGGCATCTGCGTTCATGACTTGCATGACCTGTACAGAAGAGGGCAAAAAGAAAATTCAATAATGCAAACAAAGAGAAAGGAAGGTCAAGTTACCAATGAAAATTCTGGCATAATTCACCTGCCGCAAGTTTGACATTGTTATTTTCAAGAACCAATGACGTTTGATACCATTGATGTTCAACCTCTACTATTAACCTCATATTTTAATATTTGATATTTTGTTGTCCATATTTGATGTTTTTATTCATTTTGAAGCACAACAGACATGGCTAACTATTTAAGGGACAAAAAAAATTGAGAACACAGCGATTTTGGAACCACAAGATGAGCAAAGTCGTGGTCACACAAGACTTCCACAGACACTGCAACAGTTGTAATATGATGTCACACTCGGTTTGCTAAGCTGAACAGCCAATCAGAATTTCTCTCACCAGTGTAGCCAAAAAGCTACTAATAACTGACTATAGTACAAAAGTTTAAGAACACTACAAAAACTGGGCAGAAAGAAAGATGCTCAAGATAGCCCGACATTGGCTAACCATTGGCTTAATGTGTAAACAACACCTTAAAAAGCAACTAACAGTCAAAACGGGAAAACATTTTTGGCACATCTACAGCAATTAAAGGACCGCGTTTGTAACATTTACCACCTTTTTCACACTCAAACTGCCTGCAGTGGTCGATGTTCTCATTTAAATTATTATTATTTTTTGGTAAAGACTGTTTCCCAGCCTGTTTATTTGTCAAATTATATTTGTCAGTCACCCTAACATTCAGGAGTGTTATCGAGAGAGCGCACGAGTAGGTGTAAAAAAGTACGAGAGGTGGCGAGCAAGCTCCGCTTGGAGGACAGGAGAGACTCACTTGTTGCCAGAGAAACGTTACTGTACCCCACCACGAGCCTTCTGCGGCACAAAAGCAAACAGCTGCAAACAAAACACTTCTCCCACACTGTTCTCAAAAGAACATCCCTCCTCTCATCCTACCACCATTACTTCACCATTTCACTCACATAAGACAATGAAAGCGAGCCGACGGGGAACACAAAAGAGTTGAAAGAGAGAGAAGTGAAACGCTCCATTTTGTTTAAAGGAAAAGGGACAGGAAGAGGATTAAATCGAGCACTTAGAAGTGTGTTAGAGCATATGTTTAGCAACAGATCTACTAAAAATTGGGCATAAGATTTTTTTGGGGGGGAAAAGTGAGTGATGCTTGAACGCACAGAAGTTGGCACCATGACGCTATAGGGGGTCTATCCCAAAGAAGCCACGATTAAATCAAAATAATAATAACAGCAATTCAGATTTTATTTCCCCAGTGACGCAAAGAGATTCCTGAGGTTAAAACTGGCATGTGCCACCTTAGACATCCAGGTTTTGTGACAGAATCATGTTACATTACAGCTGAGAGGAATCATGAGTTACATGTGCAGGCTGCATCCAATCGCGTACGTGGACCATCCGCACAAGACGACAAATGTCACAGAAGCTCTGATGTTTAGAACCCCGTCTGAGTATATCATATCCGACGTCATCTTATATGATCATCAACTCAGAGTTATTTAATAGAGGAGTCAGTGATGTGGAAGATGACGGGGTAATGGATCATATATAACCAGACCTGAACAAGCAGAGGAATGCCTTCAAAAACATGCATTATCTGATCTGAGCAAATGAAGACAAAATTACAGTCTTCAGAGGGACATGAACAGGAAAGAAAAATGATATGAGCAGAATTGCGGCACAGACTGATAGATCGTCAGGCTTTGAACTGAATCTTCAGAGTGGAAATTAAACGGATCACTTGCAGAAGCATTCGGCTCGGCAGTGATACGGCAGAGAATGTCAGTCTATACATGTGTGCTGCTTATGTATGCCTAAGCACACTCGGTGCCAAATCAACAAGGTCACCTGAGCAAATTAGTGTGTGTGTGTGTGTGTGGGGGGGGGGGGGGGGGGGGTTTCTGTGTGGTAGTAGTTGAGCAGAACTGGGAACAGTAAGGAGAACATTTTGCCGTTTCATTAGCAGTCACACATGCAAGGCACTTCACCGCAAGCTGCCAACAGAGATCTTCAACCCAGATTCATGACTCACTCTGGTACTGCAGTCCATTGAACATGACAGGGAGCCACTGCCACCTACAGATCATCACTAGAACTACATCATAAGTAGTATGAAAACATTATATTTATATTTATTTGTTTTTTGTTTTTATGTATACCTTGATATTTCAGGGTTTTTCTGTACTGCATTTTGCCTATACTGCTCATCAACCATCAAAAATAAATAAAAAATGACTATAGTAATGATATAACATGGTAATGGCATGGTGCTTTTGATACATGACATAATACTGAATGATAATCATTAACTAGTGTTCAAAAGTTTGGAGTCGGTAAGCCATTTCTGTTTTTGAAAGAATTATCTTACGCTGATCAAGGCCGTAAAACAGTGTAATATTGTGAAATATTACACTTTAAAATTACTTTTCTAATACATTAAAAACATATTTAATCCTGTGATGGCAAATCTGAATTTTCAGCACCATTACTCCAGTTTTCAGTCACATGATCCTTCAGAAATCATTCTGAAAATAGGATTTGCTGCTCAAGAAATTTTACTTATTAATGTTAAAAACTGTTCTGCTGGTAATGTTTTTTTGTTTTGTTTTTAAAACATATTATTTGATAAATAGAAAGTGAAACTATAGAAAAATAATAGAAAAATATAGTTAAAATATTATTATTGGTGTTGTTGAATAATAATAATAATACTATTACTGTTATTATTAAAAAACGCTTTCTAAAAATCCTCAGAAGGCCAGGAAATGTAAGCCAATTACAACAGCTAGACCTGTATGCCAGGACACAGAAACCGCTTACAAATACTTGCCATTCTGCCTTTGTCAGTAGCTTTTTCTGTTGAGTTTCTCTCTCTCTCACACACACACACGCGCTCTTAAATACACACTCACACATAATTTCAAAGTATATCTTTCTCTCCCAGCTCAAAGAGATCTGAGGCAAGCTAAAGCTCATATAAATGTTTTATTCTTCACTTCTGGTATTTTCTGACTCAGGCAAAAACACACTTTTGTGTCTGCGGATTTTGAAACTAATTCTGTAAGCAGATTGCAGAGCAACACCTTTACATAACCAAAGGCCAAGCATGAATATTTTAAAGGTCTTGAAGTTCAGTGAAACAACCTCACTTTAAGGAGAATGAAGAAACTTTCTGCAAAAAGCACAGGTGCTGACTTAGGAGAGAGCACACAGTGTCAACATATCAATTAAGTCCAGGCGGCAGCGGTTTAACAAACCTTACTGATGTGGCAATATCAGGAACTGCAGAAGGTAACCTTACACATTCTTCTTTGATCTTAAAGTCAACATGAAACCACATTCACAGGCCATTTTACCAGCATAATGTGATGCGTTTCCAAATTAAACAAAATATTCAAAAGAGGAGGAAAATATTCGGAATGTAGGAGTGCAGGAATGACGTCAGAACCTGAAAGTCTAATTCCCCGCTGGTTCCTTCAAGAATTTCCTCTCGAAAGGTTTTGTTTTGAGTTTCATTTGTGAGTAAAATAAAGCTTGTGGTCAACATAACTTGACGACACTCACATTTTGTTGCACTGCAAACACTCACACCCCAAGATGTCTTATCTAGTAAAAATGCGCATTTTCACTATGAGTGTGTGTAAATTAAGTAACAAAACATCAAAAGAGAGTCAAATTTTGTTTACCACAGGCTTTTATTTTACACATAAATCATAAAACCCCATAGGAACATCTCGAATGAGCCAGCTGCGAATTAGTCTTCCGGGTTTCTAACGTCATCCTTGCACCACTCGAATAAGATTGTGAGACGTGATCAGTAGCCTAAAATAATGTTAACACTATTTTTGCCACCTACATGACACAAGAGATGTAATTTGAAAAGCAAAGTCATTTCAGAATCTTACCGACCTCAAACTTTTTGCACAGTAGTTTAAGAAACCAGGTCAGTTCCATGTTCAATCTAGAGTCTCTTTCAGACTTGACTGTTTTTCTAAAAGTCAAAACTTGAGAAAAAGCAAATAACCCTTAAAGTTATCATTACGCCTTATTCTTTCTTCATGCATTCTGTTCCAGGGCCGGGAAAGCAGATATTCAGCGGTAATTTAGCAGGGGAGCGCTGAAGACTGCAGCTGAACAGAACCGCTGAGACGGCCCAAGGCTGACTTTACAGAGTATGCAAAATGAAATGAAACACCTGAGACCTGAAAGGCCTGCCTCGCTGACAGACACAATAGAGAACAAGGCGTCAGGGAGATGAGTATGTCAACCGCACTCAGCACTTTAAGAGACTGCGGAGCTCAAATATTCTTCAGAAGCCCTGTAATAAAAGGAGTCTGTAGAACAGACAGAGTAGAGACGGTCATTTGTTATCATGTTGGGTCTCAGCTGGTGAAAATGTCAAGCTTTGCTAGAGTGGAAGCATCAACCTAAACTCTGCAGACTTCGTGTTATTTATATAGATCTAGAGATCCAAGAGTTGGGCTGGAGGGCCCGAGGGCTGATTTTAGATCAACAGGTTTCAGTGACCTTCAGCAAGAAGAACTTTTTGAAGAGTTCAGAACTGCAACATCATCTATATAAGAAATGAGCAGTGTAACAATCAGATTAGATTTCTCATGGCTCGTTTTGTGGGTCAATGGGAAGAACCGGTAAAGAAACATTGGTTAAAACATGTGCCAAGTTCTTAGAATTGTTTCATGTGATTTTGAAATAATAGCTTCAGGTTCGTGAGTCAAATATCATGTGCAGCCATAAAGTAAAAAGTGGTTATATATTTTATTACGGTTCTTATAACCTGAATACATGCGAATTTACATATTTTATTTTAATAAAAATGTTTACAACTAGAACTAACCTTGCTTTGTCAAAAAAAAAAAACACGTCAATTTATTTGATATTTTAAGAAACTTATTGACCTAGTCACAGTCTGCAGGGCTCCTCTCTGAGATCACTTCCTCTTCTATAAGAATTTTTCTGAGCATATCTACATGTTTTCATTTACTCATATTTTGAAGGGATATTTCACCCAAAAATGAAAAGGAAAATTGACGCTTCAAAAAGTTCGTAATGAGATTGCAAACCTAATCCATATGAATTGACCGGTTTAAATTATGAGGCATCAAATTGTCAGTTGCGTAGCCGTCAATGGAGGAACAGAACTCGATCGTCATGTGTGTTCTGAAGATGACCGAGTCTTATGGGTTTGGAACGACATGAGGGCGAGGAAATTAATGCAAGAACTTTCCTTTTTGGGTGAACTAACCTTTTAATGTAGCAATGTAACAAAGTAGAAAGACAATTTCATCCATATTGTGGCTTACATCCAAGTGTAATGTATCAAAAAAGAAAACCGTAGGGCTTTCAATTAGCTTTTTGTCTTCATTTTGATTTTCATTATTGGTTTCATGCATTTTAAAATAACATAAATCTGGACAAATAAAATGCATTGTGTCATTGGTTCTTGTATAACGATTCTGTGGTTTGTCGCTATTAAGGTTGCACAGATTAAAACCGAAATACTTTCAAACCAAGTGAGAACAAAGACTTACCTTTGCTATAAACTGTCTGTCCTTCTGGTCCAGATTGGCTGTGGGAGCAACATAGTCTTTCCAGATTCTTACTTTACGCTCTTTCGCTGAACTGCAGGGTTTTAGAGAGAGAGAGAGAGAGAGAGAGAGAGAGAGAAATAAGGCATTTTACCAAAATGAAGCACTGCATAAAGGACATCCGTGTGCACTTAATTGGAATAAAGACACAACCTTGTACGTTCCTATCATATTTCATTGCGATTGTGTCTAACGCTTCAGTAAGCTAGCAGGTGGACATAAGGGCAGGTGTTCTTGAACAGCTGTGTGATAAGTTGCCACATTTGCTAAACTATTCTGCTGAAACATGAAGTAAGAGCAGCCTGAGACAGTCTAAAGCACTTAACAAGCTGCGCTGTCTGATCCAGCAGCCGAAATGTCAGGCGTATTTGAAATGTATAGCGAACTAGGGCAGACAACTGTCCGACTCAGAAGCACTGACCGTTCTGCTGCTCTGAGTTTCTCAGCACCCTGGGTATACACAGCCATTGACCAGTCCACACAACGTGCAAAGCCTTCCTTCAACAGCAACTCTGTGATGTTCCCATTCTGCAACGGCCACACACAAACACAGGATTTCAAATTAGCAAAGTATCAGAAACCGAGAAAAACTACAGACAGTGCGAAGCTTGTGCCCCATTTACTAATGTTATCAGTTTAATGTGCATCCTATTGTTAATGAGCAAAACAGCCTCACACATTGTATGAAATATACCAGAGATTATGTCTGATACTCGGATTAAGAAGAAATGACATGAAGACGCTTTATAGATGCGGAACTGATGTGTTGCATTAAATGAATAAAATGTATGAACAATTCTTAACATAACAAACATGTGCATAATACAGTGTTGGATGAATTATTCCCACTAGGGATGCCAAAAGTACCAGTAGTTCACCTCATTTTCAAAAAATTTACTTGAATGCCTTATATTGTTGTTAGATATCTCATGCATTGCTTACTTTATTTTGTTCTTTTGCTTGTAATGATTCTATGTTTTTAATGTTCTAACTCACTTGTCTTGAACAATTGCTTAAGAACTTGAACCAATGTTTACTTAGTATTTACTTAAGATTAATTAGTATTACTTATGCTGCTGTATCAAAATTGGTACGCATCATTTCCCTTAATTACTTAGTTTTGTCATTGCGGTTTGTGTGTGTGGAATATTAAAAACTGTATGCTGGTTGAAAACCTTAAAATATTGATATTGATGCATTTACATCAGGTATTGTTCTGAAAGCAAAAAGCAACAGACTGAAGCCTAACATGTACTCAAATACAACAACAAAAAAAAACTATATCTCTGCATTGCGTGCATGGTTTTCCAACCTGCACTAAGGTGTTCATCTCACACACTTTAAGATTTTGGATCTAGCGTAAATATGAACGCCCAAAAATGTCTATGCTTGGGGTTCAACCGCAGTTATTAAAGATCAATCAGAAAGCTGGTATTGGATGCCGTGGCTTCATACCGGATGCAGGATGGTACCCAGAATGACCTGGTTGGGACAGGACTCCAAAATGATCTGCACATCTCTCTGAAGAAGTCGTGACTCTGTGAAGAACTTTGCCTCTGCTGCAAAGGCCTCTGGGATCTCGCTGCCATCTGCCTCCCTTTTAAACGTAGGGCACTGGAGTGGAGACACAGATTTTTCATATGCATTACAGAAAATATACATTGTCTGAAATCTATGACATACTAAAAAACAAACCCCGGAAAACAATATACAATCACACTTTACAAAGAAGGAACACCCTTTCTTGAAAAGCCACACAATTTAGCACGACTATAGTGTTAATTTTTTCATGATTAGTGAGATTAAGCAGTAAGATGGTCAACTGAATTCATGGAACAGGTCAAAGAAAACCTTGTGGGACGCTCTCAGGGCTAGCCATCAAGAGATACATAGAGAAGAACTAATGAGAAAATGGGAAAGCATGAGATATATTGGGTCTCAGGGGTTCTGCCTAAAGAAATTGGTTCTCTCTTATTCATAGAGTTACATATAGACGGACTGAAACTCACCTTGACTCCAGATAGCATGACTGTCACCAGATAGTGGTCGGGCAGAAGTAGCGCTCGAACCATGCAGCCATCACGCACATGTTCAATAATGGCTGTGTGTATAAGAAAAAGGTAGAAAGTAAGTTAATGAAGGACAAAACTTTAAAGGGGTCATGACATGAGAAACCAAATTTGCCTTGATCTTTTGGTATATAAGAGGTCTTTGTACCATTAAAACGTCCTGCAAGTTTCATAGCTTAAGACGTCCTCCCCATTATAAACGAATCATTTATTTAATCAAGCTCTAAATACAGCTCGTTCTGGATCCATGGTAAGAAGTGACGTCACGGTACGAAGTGACGTACCAGCGTTTGCATATAGACCGCCTCCAGCAGAAGACAGTTACGCTTTAAGCGCAAGGCAACTACGCTCATTTCGTATCATTGTCGCGCCCGCGCGCCGCGCGCCTCACTAGTGTTCAGTCGACGGACAGCGAGTGGGTCTGTGTACAGGGAAATTACGATGCCGCAGATGTGCTGTTCCTGGCTGTGGACAAACAACATCTTTGAATACGCTGCGAAAGATCCAGACGTCAGGGAAAATGGAAGCACTTTATTTTTTGCAGACGTCTCAGTCACGGCAGTGTTAGTTTAAGCGTGTGTTCTATACATGTGAAGGATGACTGTTTTGAGCTTTGCCAGAAAACTGTTGCTCAAAGATAAGTCCGTGCCGACTGTTCTGGGCTCAACATCGACGACGCAAACTGTAAGTAATGTATTTAAAACTTTAAACTACTTTTTAAATACGCTGAAAGATCCAGTCGTCAGGGAAAAAAATGGATGCACTTTATTTTTTGCGGACGTCCCAGTCACGGCAGTGTTCTATACATTTAAGGATGACTGTTTTGAGGAAAAAATCCCAATATGATGCTTGGCTTTGCCAGAAAACTGTTGCTCAAAGATAAGTCCGTGCCGAATATTCTGGGCTCAACAACGACGACGCAAACTTACTTTTTACCATGGCTAATATAAACACATTTGTATAAGAGAATCTTGAAAATATGTCGCCTTTCTAGTAGGCCTACATGTGATAGAAAATTAAAAATGTTGCCTTTATCAATGCTGCATCTTCAAATATGGCCTGTGCATGCATTTTTGTCCGTGGTACACCCTATCATTTCATTGGAATTAGTTAAATAATGTTAAACTGTTAGCAAATTAAGCTATAGGATAATTATGCAACAATAATTAGTTTTCAAGTGTCTCGGGTTAATTTTTTTTTATTAATTCAAAATAGTTTCACTTTCCATGTGGACACGGGCTGATCCAGTCTTCGTTGTTGTGGTGATGGTTCATTTTCCTCTGATTCCGGCTCAAACATAAGGTTTTATCATTGCAAGAGCTATCGCTTCGCATGCATCACCCGCTATTAAACAGTTGCGCCGAATCCGCAAACGTTCTGGCTGGGGGCGTTAATAATTGATGCATAGGCACTGACGTTAGCCAATCATAACAGTGGGCGTTAACACTGAACTCTTAAAGGGGAAACACCCCCAAAACAGACTGTTTGAATCAGAGGATGAGAAACAGGGTGGGAAAAGGTCATAAATCACTAAATTTTAAAAGTTTTTGGTAAAAAAAACTATAGTAATACTATATTTGCACCTAAGGGAACATAATAATGAAATAAAAAAAACCATGTCATGACCCCTTTAAATGTCCCTTTTCTGCTGTTTGTAAGCACACAATGAAAACTACAGTAGCCAGTAATACATTTTGAATGTTTTTGAGTCTCAAGGCTGCATTTATTTGATCAAAAATACAGTGAAAAAGGTCATATTGGGATATATTACAATTTAAAATAACTTTTCACATGATATGGCATGACATGGTTTTCACAATAACGTACTCGGTTACTAACGTAACCTCGGTTCTCTCTAGGAGAGGGAACGAGTACTGCGTCGAAAGAACGCTACGGGGAAAGATATTTCTTTGTCGAGATTGAAGCCAAAAATTAATCCTTAATTTTGTAATATTGTAAAACGCTTTTCTGAAGCATACAACCTAGGCGGAGCAATACAGCTCACC
Source organism: Phoxinus phoxinus (assembly GCF_949152265.1). Taxonomy (NCBI): domain Eukaryota; kingdom Metazoa; phylum Chordata; class Actinopteri; order Cypriniformes; family Leuciscidae; genus Phoxinus; species Phoxinus phoxinus. Next base: position 12,535,096 of record NC_136884.1, read on the forward strand.
CATTGGCTGCTCTGCCAGAAAAGCACAGCCTATGCGAGGCCAGGACGCTGACCAATGAGGACGCTTCGCGCCCTTCTGCGTCACCTCCCGCCCAAACAGGCGTGGCCTAGGCCTATAAATACGAGCATAGCTGTCTAACACGCCGATTTTCGTCAATGAAGCGACGCAGCGTGGACACGCACGGCATGAGACGCAGTACTCGTTCCCTCTCCTAGAGAGAACCGAGGTTACGTTAGTAACCGAGTACGTTCTCTTACGTAGAGTTCTCTCGTACTGCGTCGAAAGAACGCTACGGGAACCCTATGCAAACCGCCGTGCGTGTTCTTGGATCGACACAGACACCTAAGGGCGCGCGCGCCCTGGTATACAAGCGCCTACCCCAAGAAGTATAAGGAGAGCGGCTAAAATAGCATCATCCCTTATAGTAGTGCCTCTTAAGGCATAATAGCATATATATGTAAATATAGATATATATGAGGGGTAATAGCATGCTCATGGGACACATTGTCAGTGAGTGATGCTTAAAACATTGAAGTGACCTGGGCCGCAGCGCGGGGCAGGAGCACTCATACATATTAGACATTGAAGTGACCTGGGCCGCAGCGCGGGGCAGGAGCACTTGTACATATTACCATTGAAGTGACCTGGGCCGCAGTGCGGGGCAGGAACACTTAAACATAGTCTTCTAGACCGAGAGCAGTTTAGCCTGCAACGCAGGAACCTCTAGGTTATAGAACCTAATAAATGTAGACGGGGAGGCCCAGCCTGCCGCCATACAGATATCTTGTAACGAGATTCCGCTATACCAAGCCCATGAGGAGGCCATGCCTCTCGTGGAATGTGCTCTGATGCCCAAAGGGCATTCCAAGCCTCTAGATGCGTAGGCTAGCGCAATGGCGTCCACTACCCATCGAGACAGACTCTGTTTCGTTGCGGCTCGTCCCTTGGAGCGCCCGCTGAACGAAACGAAGAGCTGCTCCGTCTGTCGAAAAACAGCGGAGCGGGACACGTAAGCTCTTAATGCCCTGACCGGGCAAAGGGAGCTATTTCCGTCCTCTGAGGCCGGCAGGGCCGACAGGGAGATGACCTGAGCCCTGAACGGTGTGTTGAGGGACTTAGGCACGTACCCATGCTTCGGTTTCAACACGACTATAGAGTCGTTTGGCCCGAACTCCATACAAGAAGCTCTCACTGAGAGCGCTTGCAAGTCTCCCACACGCTTCACTGAAGCGAGAGCCAAAAGAAACACGGTCTTGAGAGACAGGTGTTTCATGTCAACTGAGTGAATAGGCTCGAAAGGGGCCCCTTTCATAGCGTTCAACACTGTAGAAAGGTCCCAAACGGGGACTGAAGGAGGCCTTGGAGGGTTTAACCTCCTGGCGCCTCTCAGGAAGCGGACCACCAGGTCGTTCCTGCCTAGTGAACGGCCAAGCGTTGGATTAACGAACGCTGATATGGCAGCCACATAGACTTTGAGCGTGGATGGGGTTCTTCCCTTATCCAATAGCTCTTGCAAGAAGGAGAGAATCTCCGGTTCTCCACACTGAAGTGGTGACAGACCTTGATCTGAACACCATCCAGAGAACACCGACCATTTGGAAGCGTAGAGCCGTCTAGTAGACGGAGCCCTAGCTTGTTCGATCGTGTCTAACACTCCTCTTGGGAGGTTAGCGGGTACCCGTTTATGACCCATACGTGTAGGGACCAAAGCTCGGGGTGAGGATGCAAAATCGAGCCCTTGGCCTGTGAGAGGAGGTCTCTCCTCACTGGTATCGGCCACGGGGCAGTACTTTTCAGTCGCATCAAAGCTGGGAACCAGGTCTGATTCGTCCAGAATGGAGCAACTAGCAGTACTGAGCATCCGCTCTCCCTGATACGCTCCAGCACTTGAGGCAGGAGTGAGACAGGAGGAAAAGCATAGAGCGGGCGGCGGGGCCAGACTCTGGCCAGCGCGTTCGTGCTCTTCGAAAAGAATTCTGGGCAATGAGCGTTTTCCTGGTTTGCAAACAGGTCTATTTCCGCTCTGCCGAACGTTTTCCACAGCAGACGCACTGTCTGTGTGTGTAGGGACCACTCTCCAGTGGGAACGTTGTTCCGTGAGAGTCTGTCCGGGCCTACGTTCAAGTGGCCTGGCACGTGCATTGCTCTTAACGAGCGCAGGTTGTGCTGGGCCCACACCAGTATGCGTTCCGCTAACCTGAATAGGTTCCGGGATCTCACGCCACCCTGGCGGTTTATGTAGGCTACTACCGACATGTTGTCCGAGCGGACCAGGACGTGGTGTCCTTTTATCCGGGGACAGAAGCGCCTCAGCGCAAAGTCCACTGCCATCATTTCCAGGCAGTTTATGTGCGGTAGTTTGGCTCGCTCTGACCACTGGCCAAAGAGCGGACTGCCGTCGAGCAGTGCTCCCCAGCCTGAGGTGGACGCGTCCGTGGACACCACCTTCAGGCTCGAGGAAGTCCCCAGGCTTACACCTGACCGGTACCAGTCTGACGCTCTCCATGGTGTCAGGGCTGAAATGCATTCCTGAGTGACCTTGAGGCGATAGCGACCGTGTAGCCATGCTCGGCGCGGTACGCGCGCTCTCAACCAGAACTGTAGTGGGCGCATGCGCAGCAGGCCCAACTGCAGCACTGTTGAGGCTGAGGCCATGAGGCCCAGCATTTTCTGAAATCTCCTGAGTGGCACTATGTGGCCGCTGAGGAAGGATTTCGCCATTTGCAGGGTATTTCGCCTGCGCTGTGATGACAGCTGTGCTGTCATAGACAGTGAGTTCAGATCCAGTCCTAAAAAGGAGATCCTTTGACTGGGAAACAGTGAACTTTTCTCCCAATTGACCCTCAGACCTAAGCACTCGAGGTGATCGAGTATTAGTGTCTTGTGGTGAGCGAGTTCTGACGGCGATTGAGCCAGAATTAGCCAATCGTCCAAATAGTTCAGAATTCGAACGCCCCGGAGTCTCAGGGGTGCCAGCGCCGCGTCCATGCACACTGTAAATGTACGAGGTGCTAGGGATAGGCCGAATGGCAGGACTGTGTACTGATATGCCCGGCCCTCGAAGGCGAATCTCAAAAATCGCCTGTGACGTGACGCAATTTGTATGTGAAAATACGCGTCTTTCAGATCTATTGCCATAAACCAGTCTTCTCGGCGAATTTGCGCGAGGATACTTCTGGTCGTGAGCATTCTGAACTTCCGCTTTGCAAGCGTTTTGTTCAGACGCCTTAGATCTAAAATGGGTCTGAGACCCCCGTCTTTCTTCGGTACCAGGAAATATCTGCTGTACAGGCCCCCTTCGCTCTGAGCTTGAGATAAAGGCTCTATGGCCCCTTTGCTCAATAGCTTCGCTATTTCGGCTCGAAGTAGATGTGCTACTTCTGTTTTTACCGTGGTTTCGACTTTTCCCGTGAAACGGGGAGGGCGTCGATAAAACTGTAGCGAATAGCCTCTTTTTATAGTCTCTAGCACCCATTCTGAAACCCCGGGTAGTCCTTCCCATGCATCTGCACGTGTGACTAGGGGTTGAATGTAATCTGGGCTCTGGTCGCGAAATGGCGGCGACACGAGAGCAACCATGTGCTGTGACATGGACGCCGTGGCGTCTGAGGCGGGGGACATGTTTAACACAGTATGCGTCCCGCGCGCGCTCGACTCTCTGAGTTGAGAGAGAGCACGCGGGGCGAGCCCTACGGGGCTCGTTATGTTTGTGAATAAACGTGGGCGCTTGGTGGCGGGCACATTTATAACACCGGGGACACTGTGTTTGTGTACTGACTGACCGTTCGTTAGTTTCGTTTTTACAGAAACCGCGGAACGTGCAGTGTGTAGTGGTTGTGGGCACTGGACAGTGGGCACGCTCACTACACGTAAAGCACAATCGGTGTGAGCCGATTTTATGTGTGCAAACCCTGTGTTGAACTGGGCTGTGCTTGTGTGAATGAATGGGCACTGGGTGGGCATTGCAGTTACACACATTACACCATCGGCCTTGGCCGGAACACCAGAAATTAAACTCTTTTTTAGATTTATCTGGGTCGCCGTGAAAACGGCGTTTGTGTGCAGGCAAACGGGCTTTACGACCGGTTTGTTGGCTGCTGAGTACACTGGTACAAACACGGAACTTAGGGCTGTACAAGCGGGAATCTTTGGTGGAAGTCCGGCCGCAGCGGGACCCGAACACCGTCTTTTTCCTAGCAGGGCTAGGATGGCGCCGAGGCCTCGGGCTTGATTGAGATCTTGGGCCGAGGACCACGCGGTGGCGGGCGGCGTCCGGCGGAGCGAGACCGTGGTCTCTCTCGGGCCTGTTGCTGCTGGGCCGGCGCGGCGGGCGCGGGGCGCTGCTGAGTTCGGGCAGGCGGCTGTTTAGGGCGGCCTGTTGCGGAACTGGAGCGCTTTGGCAGGAAATGTCTCATGGCCTGCGAAGTTTTCTGTACCTCGGCGAATCGGTCCGCGAAGTCCTTCACGGAGGATCCGAAGAGGCCAGCCGGTGAAATGGGGGCGTCGAGAAACGCAGAGCGCTCGGATTCCGCCATTTCAGAGAGAGTCAGCCATAAATGTCTCTCAGAAACAGTAGCTGTGGCCATAATCCTGCCGATGGCGTGTGCGGCGGACTTTGTAGCGCGAAGAGCTAGGTCTGTGGCGCTACGCAAGTCCGGAACACTGATCGCGCCCGGGCCTTCCTCGTCTAGCTTGCAGAGGAGGTTGGCCTGGTGGATTTGAAGCACCGCCATGGTGTGCAGCGCCGATGCAGCTTGTCCGGCGGCGGAATACACGCGACCGTTCAGAGCTGAAGACGTGCGGCAAGCTTTGGATGGTAGGACTCCCTTAGCCCGCCGTCCCGCAGAGGGTGGGCAAAGGTGAGTCGCTACCGCCTCCTCGACCGGAGGGAGAGCGTGGTAGCCTCTGTCTCGAGCACCGTCCACTACGGAGAATGCTGGCGAGGCAGAAGTACGTACTCTGGCTGAAAATGGCGCCTTCCAAGATTTCGCTACCTCTTCGTGAAGCTCAGGAAGAAACGGTGCGTGTCTGGAGGGGGGCGCAGCGCGGTCTCCAGAGAGGAAGCGTCCATCCAGCCGGTTGAGTGCAGGTTGTTCGGGCGTCGACCAATCGAGGCCGAGGCTCGACACGGCCTGTGTGAGCAGACGCATCAGTTCCGCCTCGATGCTGATCTTCCCTCCTCTGCGCTCTCGAACAGCGGGGGAGGGGAGGTCCACAGAGCTCGCCCAACCCTCGCTCTCCGAAGCGAGAAGCGAACAGCAATCATCATCTCCCTCTGATACAGCTTGCTGGTCGTCATCCATAACGGACAAAGCGGCGTGCTGCGGCTGTTGTCCGTCGGTGAGCGACTCGAGCGAGACGTTGAGAGGAGCTAGCGGCGGCGGCGGCGAGCTCCTCGTGGAGGGAGGTTCCGGGACCCGCTGAGCACGGCGCTTTTTACGGCGCGGCGCTACAGGGGGCGGTTGAGCAGCTTCGGCGAAAGATGCAAGGCGAGTCCGCAGAGTCGCGATTGGCATCATGTCGCAGTGATGGCAGCCGCCATCACCGAGAGCGATAGCTGCATGTTCCTCGCCCAAGCAGGAAACACATAACTCGTGGTGGTCCCCGTCGATGAGCGCGGCTCGGCAGGAGCCGCAGGAAAAGCGAGACATCTTTATAAAGACGCTCGTGCTCTTTTGTGAGGAAAAAGCGTGTGACGCGGTAGGCGAACACACACACAAAACACACACAAAACTGAAAGGATATATCCACGCCGGAGAAGCGCAGCAGGGAACGGCGGCTGAAGGCGGCGAAGACCAGCGGCTTCAGGTAAGGGCTCGTCCTGCTGAGGTGCTTGTATCCAAACGGCTGTGGCGGCTCGAATCAATCCAGCGATGCGTGCAGCTTCGTTGAATTTAAGAAAATCGGCGTGTTAGACAGCTATGCTCGTATTTATAGGCCTAGGCCACGCCTGTTTGGGCGGGAGGTGACGCAGAAGGGCGCGAAGCGTCCTCATTGGTCAGCGTCCTGGCCTCGCATAGGCTGTGCTTTTCTGGCAGAGCAGCCAATGGGTGAGCTGTATTGCTCCGCCTAGGTTGTATGCTTCAGAAAAGCGTTTTACAATATTACAAAATTAAGGATTAATTTTTGGCTTCAATCTCGACAAAGAAATATCTTTCCCCGTAGCGTTCTTTCGACGCAGTACGAGAGAACTCTACGTAAGAGAACTGTCACATTACCCTCCAGAAAACATTCTAATATTGAACATTTTACATCGAAAACAATTTACAATTTATATATAACAATTTTTGCTGACACCATGGTACATTTTATCAGGATTTTCTTTTTTAAAAATAGGCAATATTTGAAATATTTTTTTGAAAAGTCTTTTTGATCAATTTAGAATAAAAGTAGGCTATACGTTTGAAAAAGAACACACCATTATGAACTATTCTAATAGTTAAAACCAAGACAATTCACCATGTTAATGATTTTGATTGTTGATTCTAATTTTGTTTTTCCTATTTCAAATTGTCAGCCCACTTCACAAAGGTCATGTGATGTCACGGCATGTGGGAAGCTGACAGTATGTAAACAGGCCTCTCTAGTCCTGCATGGTGCCTTGGCTTGAAGAGAACAAATTGGCATGTTTAAAACTCACTTGGCATTGCTGCACAGCGAGGGCCGTGAAATAATTCACTAAGAAGGTGGATCACAGTCACGCTGGAACGGGTCATGTGGCCACGGGTGTTAAAATTCATTATTACAAACAATGTCGCAACTTTGACTTCTGATTAGCATCTAATAAGCTTGTTAGCTGCGGGGGGAAATGGTGCACATTTCTATAGCATTTAATGACTCAGTTGTTCATTTGCAGCGAGCTGGCTAGCCCTCTAATGGAGGTTAACTCATCAGGGTTAGTATTCAGTTTGAATATGAGAATTGAGCTGTGTGCAGAGATAAAAAAAAAAAAAAAAAAAGGAAGAATGATCTGGAAAAATGAGACACTCCAGAGAGCATTGTTAGTGTTCAATTTTAGCTTTTGTCTAAAAGGACAAGCTTTTGTCGGCCTGGTGGTGCAAAACTCCCCAAGTTACTTTTAAAGTAATGAGTTACACAATTGTGTTACTCCCTTAAAAAAAGTAACTAATTGCGTTAGTTACTTTTAATGAAAAGTAATGTGTTACATAAGTTTTTGCGTTACGGTTTCTCACCTGGGATAGGCTTGCTTGTTTTATAGTAACAAAAAAAAAAGTCATATTTTTGGCTTTTCACGCTAAAAGTGGAATGAATAAGCAAATGCAATGAAGCAAATGCAAATTCATGTCTGTACAGTAAAGAACGCAGCTCAAAGAAACCTTTCAGCTGTAATGCAATTTTTGGATTGACGCAGGACAAAAAAAGTTCAACACTCTTTCTTAAGCAATAAAACAAATGTAGCACAAATGCGAAGTTTAACAAAAGCCATTTTTGCTAATTCACATGGTTGAATTGGAGCGTCAAGGGTCAGCAGAAAAGACACTGGTTAATAAAGTGAGATTAAATGCATAAAGTATATTTGTGTTATTTAACATTACATTTAAATTAAGGTTTTCATAATATTCTGAGTTTGCATTTCACGGTTTTAATTAGTTTTGAAGAATACCGAATTGTTTTTGTGCAAGTGAGAGGAGTAAATGCATTGCTCACAATTAATCTAGAACTACAATATCCATCATGTTTACACAGCGCACACAACGCCTCTGCACTTTATCTGGTTTCTCTCAACATGGGGACAAGAGAGGTGTCAGTCAATAAAAGAGAAAACTAATTAACTTGCTTTACTTGTTTGAAAAAAGTAACTCAGTATTTGGTTGTAAATTTGAAAGTAATAATTTACTTGACTCGATACTTGTAAAAAAGTGATCTGATTAAGTAACTCGCATTACTTGTAATGCCTTATAATATATCATTTTATGATTATGTCAATGTATGACCTTGCTTTACTCATTAAAATCAGTTGGGGGGTTTTATTAGTAAATCTGCATTCATGAATATGAAATTGGCACTTGATCTTGAACTCTAGTGATGTTTGCCCCAGAATTTGTGTGTACTGGCCTTCGAGAGCACAATGTGATCCACAAACCAAGCTTACCATTGACTGGTTTCAGGTGGAGGGAGTCTACAAAGTTGCGAGGGTTCTCGATGGTATACTTCAAATCTCGAACGGTGTGTGCGCCTCCACCCTCAGACCACAGACCCTTTTTAACAGACTTGGCTTGGTCCTCCAAATCACACAGTCTTGCTTGCTCAGGACTGAAACATACAGAAGTGCACAAAGTCCAGTATATATCATTACAGACCACAGAGTTTACCACAAGAGTTTGGAGAACTAAAAATAAGACAAGATCATTTTAGTCTGCCTTTCTTTCCCCTCGGGACTTCAATGCTCTGAGCAACAGATGTAGAGGTCTTTCACAGAGAGCAGCCCCTTTCTGAGACCTTGATAAGCTCTTCAAATGGGTTTGTTCATTATCAAAAGCCAACACATGTTTCAATTAATTCCTCTGTTGTTCTAAAAGCCATCATTATCTTTAAGGGGAATTAAACAGTCTGACCATGGCAGACACTCGTCAGTTTTTTTAATAAGGCTCTATCAATGCAAGTAGTGCTGGCCTTAATAATGAATAGACTTAAAGAGGTAAGACAGAAAGACAGACAGAAAGAACGAGAAAGGGATGAATAAGAATCTATGATGAAAACCGTGGGGGGTTTTTTAGTGGCAAAAAAATGTGGGTGGTGAAAGTCAATTAATTAAAGACCCAGTTTGACCAGAGGCGCTGTCAATGATGTATCAGCTCCTGCTTTAATGTCTTGGCTCAGACAGCAAACAAATTATGGAATCAAATGATGAATTACAAGAGTTTTGATGGCAAGATTGCAGAGATTACATATTAAAACATTCAAATATAATTTAATCTTCAATATTCATGTCTTACTGAAACTAGATGAAAAGACAAGATTCAAAGTGCCTTTTAGATAAACCAGATCTACTGAAGAGCATGCTTGCTGAATTTGTAATAGGCGCTTCTCTATAGTGATATTATTTTAATGCATGTGAGATTTGAAATTTGCTGAAAAATCACCTATACTTAATACAGGACATGGATAAGAAATGCCATCTTTCTGCATACCTTTGTCACCAATTTTGACAAAAACAAAAATGAAACGAACTAAATTGAAGTCACTAAGCTAAAGTTACTGCCGGAGGAATAGCCTAATCATAATATTAGGGCTGACTTCTAATAGTCGAGGATTCGACGATTCGATTCGGAGAGGTCTGATTCGACTATGAACCTCATAGTCGAATACATGGGCATCAGTTTGGTTTGAAATGTGCTGGGGACAGAGACGCATTCGCATTTTCAGAAGGGCTGGGTACAATTTTATTTATTTATTCGCTTTCGCGCAGGTCATGTTTTGAAAGACGATGTCCTGTAGCTTACTAATGTAAATAAATAAAAATGTATTCAAAAATCTGCTTCACATTTTCAGCAGGGCTGCGGAGCGGCTGTGGGTTGACTCCACACGGTTCTCATGTGCGTTAAAAAGCTTTACGTGGTTTAATGTACCTAAACAACGATTACCAAATTTCCCTCTCATATTGCTCCTCATAACCACTGAAAATGGTAAAAAAAATCGAACCCGGAGTCCAATTATTATGGACGTTATCTGATATTAAGCGTTTCTGCTTCACATTTTCAGCAGGGCTGCGGAGCGGCTGTGAGTTGACTCCACGCGGTTCTCATGTGCGTTAAAAAGCTTTACGTGGTTTAATGTAGCCTACCTAAACAACGATCACCAAATTTCTCTCTCATATTGCTCCTCATGTTTATGAAATGTTATGATATATGTGTGATATGTGTTTTTTAGCTCTTTTGTTTGAAATGGAACAAATCTAGCTGCTATCTTAAAAAAAAAAAAAAAAAAAAAAAAAAAAAAGGTTCGACTATCAGTCGACTATGGCAAAATCTAACGAATCAGATTCGACTATGAAAATCCTTAGTCGAAAACAGCCCTACATAATATAATTGGAATTTTGTTTTTAAAGGGGTGGTTGATTATGATTTCACTTTTCTAACTTTAGTTAGTGTGTAATGTAATGTTGCTTTTTGAGCATAAACAATATCTGCAAAATTACAATGCTCAAACTTCAAGATATTTGATTTTAAAGAAATTGCTTTTTAAGAAATACAACAAACGTCTGATAGGGACTACACAACATTCCTCTGGGGTTAGTGACATCACCAACGCTAACATTTACATAAACCCCGCCCCCGGGAACAAGATTTATAGATTATCAAGACAGAATATGCTAATCAATGACTAGAAGATAACTACACATAAGCTACATAAATTCATCAACAAACAATTCAGAAATATTCTCTAAATGTTGTCACTTCTTCTTGAGTCTCCATCTTTGTCTGACTCCGGTTTGAACATAAAAGGCTAAAAGTTTTTGTAATTTTCAGTTTCAGAAATACACATGTAACGGAGGTAGGCCAGTAAGAGCTGTGGTCTTTAGCGTCCTTGTTAGCGCTCACCTCCCATGCCAGAGACCCCGGTTTGAATCCCGCTCGGAGCAGGTCGAGTAGGACCGGTCACATTTGGTGCCGTGACCCGGATAGGAGTGAGGTTTAGGAGTGTACGTCATTCTTATGTACAAGAACACGAACGCACATGCACACTCTTCAAAAACAGTGCTTTAAATCTCTTGACAAACAAAGACATAAATGACATTTGTATATTTTCAAAATAAAAAGCTATAGATTGTACTAAATGTCAGCTTGCTTAATTTGTTTAAGATAAGGATTTATTAAGTCCACATGTCTTGCAAACATGAAACTTTCTAACCACAGGTTTGCAAATGTTCGTTGGAACTATGGTTTTGGGAAAGACGCATTGAACTATTTTGATATGACGAAACTTGCAATCATAGTTGGCTAACAAAGCTTTCTCGAAATGCACTCCAGTAAGAGAGGTGCGTGTAAACCTCACTCCCCTGGCCTCAAGAGGCATTAGCGTCCTTGTTAGCGCGACTGCCTCCTACGCTGAATTCGAATCCCACTTAGAGTGGGTCAAGTAGGAACGGTTACACATGGCTTACTGGCTTGCCCGCTCCACCTTTAAATCATGAAATATGCGTAGGAATAACAGCATAGACTTTCTTTATTTCATCATTCATACTTAGAGCTTGAAAAACAAAAATTTGAATGTCTTTAAAATATCAAAAGACAAATACCTGGAAAATTTAGCAAATAATTGATTTGTTCTTTATCTAATAAGTTATAATAGTCAGCCCAGTTCCTTTCAAACTCTATTTAGTTTCCAGGCAGACTGATAAAGACCTGTAAACCCCACCTCCAGGAAGTTGCGTTGCAGTCAGGCAATTTCATTGGACCTGGTGAAAACATTTCCATTTTTATGTGCAAATGGTTACTACACAGACTGTCGGCGGCCAATGGGAGTCTAGGATACTGCCACGTCTAATGGACACAAAGCTCACAAGATTTAAACCAGACATCTGGGTTCGTCTTCCTGCCTTTTCTGATATGCAAAATGACAATCCACAGGACAGATGTTAATACCCGACTCTTATTTAAAAGCTCACTGCCAAGCCTGGTAGAGCAAATGTCAAAGAAAAGTTGCCTTCTGCCTACTAAATGACAAGCCCAAAGCTCCAATTATCTAAGCCTTCATCATTTTTAACTACGAGAAATAAGAGGCTGCCAAATCTCTGCAGCCATCTTGAGCGGTCTTTGTCTAGTAAAGTTTGATTTTCTTTCATCTTTTTAAAAGAGAAAGCAGGAGTGTGTCAGAGGGAGAGGAGTGGGCATCCATCCCAGCTCAGCTGTGCCTAATTGAGAGCTGGTGGGCAGAGCGCGGCCCAGGTTTAAACACGACTCCTTTGGAGATTATGATGGCCGATCCAGTGGGCTGTGATGGGCCACAGCAGGCCTGGCTAATGAGAAGGCTTTTCAGGGGCTGTGGAGAGACCAGCGGGGCTAACACCACTGTCTCCTGCGGGGAAAATGAGGCTAAAGCAAACCGATTCCACTGGCAATTGTTCAGGGCCATTTCACAGAGTGGCCTGCATACGCATCATTAAGTCCCAAAAGCTTAGGACAATATTACATCGCTGCTAGCCAGAGGGAGAAGGGCAGATAGAAGAGACGTGTAAAGAGCAGATGTGACCAGAAGAGGGAGTGAGAGATCAAATGGAGAAATATCAAAAGCAATAACGTTTGATAAATCCAGAGTGTGTCTAATGTAACTTCATTAAAGGCAAACACTGCCCCCTGCAGGACAAATAATGTGTTTTTACAATAAAACCACTGTGACAACACAAATGATCTCAGCCAAAGGGCAAAACATAGCCAGCATTGTGAAGGCTTTGACAATATGTACAAGAACCGCACTGACACCAGTTGTTTGACGCTTTGGGAAGGAAAACACGTACTTGTTTCCTCTGATGCCTTCTCTGCGAACTGCTGCAAGACCCTCGGTCACCAGGGACTCTGCGAGATTTTCTCCCGATGTGTCTTTGGAGAGATCAAACCCAGAAGAGACATGTTACTATAACAACACTAAAGTCAACATCGCCACAATCCAAGTCTATCAAATGCTCTCATCATTTAGTAAAACATGACCCAGAATGCACTTCCGATTAACACTGTGGCAGTGAGATTCTCATGTGAACAAGCACACTACTCACCTCTTCCTAGGTACACCATGCCGTATTCTCTGCCTTGAGGTGTTTTATTCTCAACGGTGAAGCAGACTTCTTTGCCGATTACCTTTTTACGCATGAACTCTCGTGCCTGGAAAGCCCATGGCTGTAAAGAACACACAAAGCTATTTACAGACATTCAGCACTGGAGGATGTGCATGAGCAACTTAAGAGTCGCTATTAACTCTAGCGTGAATTAAAAGGTTTTAACAAAACCGTATAAATGACCTGAGGACATTTTTTTTATATAATGAGGTGTAGAATTAAAGGATTAAAAACACAATGGACTTACCAAGCAAAAATATCAAAAGATGCCATGAACTACAGTGATTTTACGCACAGCACAATTAATTGGCTTATATATGCATTAAATACATTGGTTGGAAATACCAAAGACAAATACCAAGCAAACAAACAAACAAACACACGTCTGATAGGCGTTCTTAGTATGACAATCTAAACACACCCTTTTGTTTGAAACTCTTGGGTCTGTGAGACTCATGAAGGATGCATTTATTTGCTCAAATTCAGTAAAAACAGTAATATTGTCAAATATTTTTACATTTTAAAATAACTTTTCTATTTGAGTGCATGTTAAAATGTGCTTTATTCCTGTGCTGGCAAAGCTGAATTAAGAGACACCCTCACTTGATACTGTAATAATATAATTTCAGCAAAACAGACTGGGCAAAAGCTCTAGTGTGTATTTGCGCTTTAGAGAACGCCGAATGTTCCTATTTACAACGTGTGATTGCAGTATGAGAAATGTAGCCAATCACAGACATGTTTGTTGCTCTGTTGAATGCAATGGCCAATCAGAGATGTTTGATGATTTAACCAGAATTCACTCACCGCTCAAGAAGCCAGACTTTTTGTTCAGCACGCTCACAAATCCTCTCATTATAGAAAATAAAGTGTAGACACCATGCAAGTAACAGATTCATTTGTGAAGTGCAGTCGGCTTCATTTATTATAACGGAACTTTGTGAGATTGTGATGAACTGAGATGAGGGACAGGTTTTTAATGATTATAAAGGAAGCTGTCATTGTGTGCTTTTGAGGCTTTATATAATCCATTGAATAAAACATTAGATTTTCATGCAGTAAAGAGGACCGATGGCCAATTACATGCTGCAAAATTTTGGAAGTGATATCTACATTTAAATGTGGAATTTACTCTTGAAATTGCTATGATTGATATAGTGATAACCATAACATGGAAAAAAAATATGGCATGTCAATATGCATTTTAGCAGACTAATAGAAAAATTATATTTTTGGAATTCAATTATTTCAATTATTTGCAAAAGTGATGACTTGTAATCTAAACCCCTGTACTAAATAAATTCCTAAATGCAGATCAAAAAAAGTCATGACTTTCCATCAAATAAATCTCAAACTATTGGTCATTACATAGTTAGAACCTCCAGTCATTAAAATAATTTTAATAAAAGAGCCACAGCGGCTATAATTTCACATCAATTTCCCACAAAGCTGAGACTGTTTTGTTTGTTTGTGTGCTCTTGAACAATGTAAGGAAAGGTTGTTTTATTTATTTTTACTATTCAGAGTTTTCACCAAAAAAAATATTGTGTGTAGTAAACATAGGCTAGCTAATAAATTAGCATACTAGGAGACAAATTACTTGGGTTTACTGAATACCCAAAACTTCACAATTAGAAGAACAAAAATAAGAAAAGGACTATGAATCGACACGTTAACACTAAAAAATGTTTCCTAAACGTTAGTGCTGATGTTTACCTCATCCGGTGTGTCCTTGGTGTCTGGTTGGGCCAGAACTGCGCGACGGGCCATTGCTCCGGCTCGGATGTTACTCAGGTTGATCTGCCGTTCTGGAGGTGGTCCACCTCGTGGCTGACCCCTAACAATGATAGCACAACCAGACAAGACCTGCGAGGAAACAAATCAATGTGAGTGCACATATAATGTTTCATAAATAGTTTATCATTTCGAGACATGTCAATGATGATGAGAGTTGTAATTGTGCATTGGCAGTGCATGATACAAAATCAATCCGCGAGTCAAACACTGAGGGATCTGATCAGAATTCCTTTAGGACCTTGCTTGTTTGTGTTTGGCCAACAGTTGAACCACCACTACACCCACAAAACAAAGATAAAATCAGAATAACAATCGCTACTGTGATAATCACAACATGACGTCTCAGCTTAAAACAAACGAGACCAACGATCACTTGTGTATCCACATTAGCATTTGTATCAGCGCTTGATCTCGGAGCTGATGTTTACAAGCCTCGTCATGCTTGCTTTAAATGCTGAAAAAACGGTTGTTACAGATATCGGGACAGTGGCTTATCCAATCAGATATCAGATCACTGGCGTCCCTCCAAACTCCTGAGACACATCTGCACCATTACGAAATGATTACATTAATTGACTTAAGATTACGTTGATTCTGTGTTAATCTTTGATCCTCAAATATAGCCAATAGAGAGACTCCCATTTGAGAATATCTATTTTTTTATTTATATTTAACATATCAGCAGCAATGGCTATATGGCAATCAACATTATTTAAATTATTAAAAATAATTCTGATTACAATCAATTTAAACCATTGTTTACAATAATTTTTAAAAATACTTAAACAAAATATGACATTTATACCAATAGTAATAATAACATTTGCATAGATACTTCTGACAAATATTAAATTGAAAGATTCTAAGTTTTATTGTCCTGCTCAAAATATCTAAGTTTTATTGTCCTGCTCTGCTCAGATTAAAACTCAAAGCCACATGTCACAAACACTGGTTGATGTATCATCAATGATGATTGAGCAACCCAGTGGTGTTCTAGGCTTTACTTAAACTTATTAAACCTCTAATAAATCAAGAAAGTGGAGGCCAAACCGAGAGAGAGTTTTTCCTCTAGAGAGCAAAGCGCCTGTCTAATTACTGACCGTATGGAAGGACACACAGGCCTCTGTCACCACAGTCAGAATCTGAAAATATCCATGAATTTCCCAAATCCACCACGCTCTGGTTCAACAAGGAGTTGAGCAAGAGTGGGAAGTACTTTAAATTTGAAAAGAGTTATTTGATGTTTAGGCTCAAATCAAAGTTCAATAAGACAGGCCGTGATATTTCACTTGCATTCATTTATCAATGTAACCATTTCAACCAAGAGCCAGAAATTAACTTTATTATAATGGAACTGATTACGGTATATTGATGTAAAGCATCCAGCTGAATCAATTGATTTTTAAATAAGTAATAATGAATTTGAATTTCATCTGTAAAAATCAACATAAAATAGTGATAAATGCACAAGACAGCAAAGACATATTTAAACATGTTTAGACATGTTTACATATTTGTTTACAAAAACATGAACTGGTTACAGAGGCATTTGCCCCAAATATGGTTTTAGCTAGTAACAATTATTTTTGGTGAAAACTATGGATAGAAGATACATTTTGTGGCAGGCAGTTTTATCCTCCTAAAGAGAGGCTATAACAACAACTGAAAACATTAAAAACAAAAAAGCTAATTTCACAGATGATTGGGTTGAATAAAGGCTTTGCCAGTTTGATTTCATGTCGTGAGTTTCTCCTTGGAAGACCTACGTGTCAGTTTCTCCTATCTGCTACCCCTTCATTGACCAGAGCAGATACAAAGTAAACAGTCCAAAACTGCAGCGCCTCGCCTGGTCAAGTCATGAGGAGCTCAATGGGTCTATCAACAGAAACACTGTAACACGCGAGCATAACTCAACGAGAATTTCCTCGAGCGCACGAACACACACGAGATCTCACGCGCAAGACCAGACTGACAAAAGAAATATGAACTTTGACCTTAAGTTCAAATTAAACTGTAGTAACACTAATCATAGTTGTGATTCCAGATGACTATGACAGTGTTTGATTCGCCAGAGAATAAGTGTTTTTGAACGAATCTTTTAATCGATTCATTCGTTCTCATTCAACTGCATGGACAAATGCATTCAAAAACTTAAGCAGTTTTTGAGAACTACTGGGAATGTGTAAAAATAACTTTTGCCCACAAACAAATAAGTCTCACGTTTTTTTTTTCTATGTGTTATAAAACAAATTCAAACCCTGCAGTTGGAGGATGAATGAAAAAATAATAGAGCTGCTTTGTTGTCATTTGTAAAAAATAATACTTCTCGACATCAACGAAACGGTTGAGCAAGTGAATGATTCAATAGACTCAAAACACTCACGTGGCGCCACCTCCTGGAGGTGCAACCTGAACAAATCCACAAACGAATCTTTTAGTGAACCGATTCAGAAGTTTGGAATCACTAGCATGAGTCAAAATCCGTTAACTCCACCAATTAACAAATCACTTTCAACCCACAATTCTAGATTTTTCGTTCAGATAAACTCTAGAACTGTTTTAAAAGCTGAGCTTTGATACAAGACAGCTGTTTAACAAACTATCAAGAGTTTGTTATGAAATCTGTGCCTCTTTGCAAACATTGAGCTGTAGCTGCAAAATATTTAGACTTAGCGACCGGTATATAACAATGTTTACAACAGCAAATAAAAGACATTCAAATGTTTAAGGAAACTTTGAATATAACGTTGGCCATCTGGATCACAGCTGAAGACCGCTCAACTTCTGTCAATCTCTGCTGATCATGGAAACAACTTGAAGACTCGCCAAAACTCAAGAGAACTCGTGGAAAACCAACAGGCTGCATAATACATGCCTGACATTAAAGACTTGAACTTTTAAAGTATTTGCTATCAACAGCCCCCCAGACCAACACTTGTGCCCCGTGTGCTCTCCTACCATCTTCACTATTCCCCTCTGCAAGTGCGGGGCTGAAGTTGGGTTGGACTGAACTTGTGCCTGTACTGCAGATGCCATGTCCGCTGAGCTGGATGAGTATTCCGTTAGGGAGGGAAGAAAGAGAGAGGTAAAGGAACCGGGAGAGTCCTATGAGACGCCTCTACTGTGAGCCGAGAAAGGGAAGAAGAGAGACTGAGCACGACTGATCACGCTTTGCTTAACCGGAAGCACAGCATTGGGATGTACACGTCGAAATGTTGCACTTCCTCGGTCACAGCGTCACACTCGCGCTCTGAATGGGGCGATTTGGTTGTGACGTTCGACACGAGTGATGACATCCGGTGAGTGGGGAGGTGCGACACGTCAGCACAGATTTAAAAAAAGCGTGTGCACACTGCACATATTCACAACACACACCAGTTTAACACTTATTAATTTATTTATTCTTCTTCTTCTTATTATTATTATTTATTTTATTTACTTTGCTACAATAACTATATATGCTTTTATTTACTATTATTGTTCTAATATTATTACTATACTATTATTTATTTACTTTGCAACTATTTATTTTATTATATCTTTATATTGGCGCATATGTTTCATGAGTAAGCATACAGTCACCAACGATAGATAGAAGAAAGAAAGAAAGAAAGAAAGAAAGAAAGAAAGAAAGAAAGAAAGAAAGAAAGAAAGAAAGAAAGAAAGAAAGAAAGAAAGAAAGAAAGAAAGAAAAAAAGAAAGAAAGAAAGAAAGAAAGAAAGAAAGAAAGAAAGAAAGAAACTACTTCATAGAATAAATGCTCTTTATTTATTATGGACCTAACTTTGTTTGTTTATTTATTTATTTATTTATTTATTTTTCCGTTTATGCGTTTATTTATGCATTTATTTATGCATTTATTTATGCATTTATGCATTTATGCATTTATTTGCACGCGTATTTATTTTTAATATTGATTTATATTTATACAAATACTTTTCTCTGTGACATGGACAGAGGCAGGCGGTCCTTGCGTAGCTCCGATGCATCGTTGGTTGAGAGATCATGCATAGAAGCCTGTTCTGCATGTATGGGCCTATTTGTTATATTTTCATATGTAATTAAATTTTCCTTGAGTTTGTAAATTGAAATTGTTCAATACAAATCACTGTTATAACTCAATATGCGCACTATTAACAACGTAAGAGCCTTAAAACGAAAATTCTTTATTAGGATATATTAATTTAAAAAGAAAGAGAGAAAAAATTAATTACTGTCAATCCCTAAAACATGTGAAAAGACAAAAATACATCATATTTGTTAATTGTTAATTTGTTAATTGTGTAATTTAATCTAATTTAATCTTAATACCTGCATTTTGGAATTGATTTATAGAGAGTGTATAATTCCTGTTGAATAAGCCGATATGGTAATACCGAAACTGAAAGCACTTAGGCACATACCTAACTATATAGACTATGATTTTATGTTCGTTTTTAATTCGACGGGTTTCATAATTGTGCATGCATCATAACTGTCAAAATATGACATACGTGTTCTTGACATTAACGAAAAAAAACTTAATATTGAGATGAGAGATCAATTCATCTAGGACCCCCTGCTAGACAATAAAGCTGCGGAAGTGCTTACTGGCCACTAGAGGACACCATTTGACAAATATTGCATTGACTCATAACTCAATATTACACTTCTCCATTTCTTTTCTTTTTTAATGAAGTGAGACTCAGTTGACGAACTTTTTTCTATTGATTAAGTAGATTATATTGAATTTAGAAGTATGCATTGGAATCATTGGAACAAATAGAAATGCGCGTGCTGCCCTGCACCCAAATGATCTAATAGTAGGCTAGCCTACAGTTTTATTTATTTTTTACAATGCTCATTTTTATCTCATACAAAATTCATGAACGTGGTCATATGAATAGGAAGGCAGATTGGGAATAGGCTACATTAATTCACGCCCACAACCATACAACTATAGGTCACCCTTTTTATTGTTCCATTAATTTACTTGATTAATAAAAGGTCACATCTCTTAATGCGTCAAATGAATTATTTAAACGTTAGTCGATCATTGTTGATTCAAAATATTCAAACAAACGCAAGAACCTGAAAACATGCTTCCTTTCACATATGCCTTATAACCATATGGCGCATGATATCATCACTGCTATGATTGTCATAGGTCTGTGTAAGAAATTAAACGATTACTTCTATTCCGGACTGTTCCCAGCTGTCACACTGAGCTCTAACAACGTTGAGTACATGTAACCAAGAGCCTTGAATACGATAAGGAGGTGTTTGTTGGACAGTTTTGCAATTAAATGACACATTTGGGGAGGAAATGTAAAAGATTAGATATTTCCCTGCATTTTCGCATTGGCACATACGTGCACTTTCTCAGTTGAAACAGTGAAAACTAAAAAAAAAAGTTTCCTTGACTTTAAAGCGAGTGTCAAAAAAGTTTTGTGTTCTCTTCATTTTAAAGATGCATCCGCAGTATTTAAATTGATATTCGAATAGCACATAACTGTGGGCCACACGTGTGCGCGTTTGGAGAGCTCCATGCACACATTTACGCGGGTGCAATATCAGACTTTAAGTGCTATAATTCAGAGGACAACATGGAAAGATGAATCATTAGTGTGACTTTCTTGATTTCTGATGGCTCAAGATCCGTGAATATATCAAAACCGTATCGATTTATGAGTTCAAATTGTAAACATCCCCAAAGTGCCAGACAGATTTGCGCACAGGGAGGTGTTCCTCCTTTTTTATCTCCTTTTTGAAACATTAACTCATTTAATTATCTATTTTCGTTATAAAATTAGCAAAAAAACAACGTAAAGCTCTCTGAAGTGATAAATAAATATGTTATTTGGCTTTTCATCTCGTTGGCAAGGAGATGTTGGCGTTCAAACCGGTCGTTGCGTTTATATGTGCATCGTTCAGTACTGCAGATATTATTATGCTGTAAGAGGTGGTTAATATGTAATTTGCACCATATGGCATTTTAAAATCCAACCTTATTTCCACAATCTTCGATCTGTGTGGATTTACCTAATGATGCCCAATTAGTCATTGAGCAGGACCAAAGATGAGGCTTGTGTGGATACTCTCGCGCTAATATTTGCTCTCCAAATATTTCCTTTGAAACGTTTACAACACATTTTATCTGCTGGCCAGACAAGGGACATCTGGGAGGGTTTTCAACTCTCGATTTTTATAAATAAAACCACAATTGGTTCACATTTGCCCCTCGGACTCTATTTGTTCATGCTTGAAAGAAAATGTAATAAAAGGGGCTCCATGATGGATTTATGATTTATCAAAAGCACTTTACCATATGGCAGTCGTCTTTGGAGCAGGCTTTCAAATGTTTGCTTTAAAATAACTAAATCTGATTAACATGTAGCTACAGTCGTCGCGTGGAAGGATGAAAGATGCGCCAGTCACGTGACAGCCGGAGAGCCTCAATCTCCAGTCGTTTGAGAAGCACGGTAGTAAAATAGGGCTTGTGGGCACATAAATTAGTATAACATTTCAGAATTATCGTTTGGAAGCTGACTGCTTTCATATGTGGGCGAGCACTGATTTAATTCGCAAATTCAGAACATCATGGGTCATGCTCAGCGCGGACGGGTGCTGAAATCAGACACTTCACACACTTGATGCTCTCTATTCGCTCAGCAAAGGCGATTCTTTAATCTCATTAAGCATGTTCTTTATGCAAGCGACGTTTTTCTAAATGAACACATCTTCTAAGTTGAAGAAAAACAATAATTTGGGCTACCTACTTTCTATAAATATTCGTGCCCCTCATATGTGCGCAGGGAACCTGTAAGTCTATAACTGTCCCATTGGTGCACACAGTGCCGATTACACAATGAGATTTTTAGTTTAGTTTATTATTTTTGAAGATTGTTTTTCTGAGTGTAATCTGTTGAGGTTTGGCATTTACGGCACTGAGTGCCACAAACTTCATTTAACTAAAATACTTTTAAAACTAATAACTAGGCTACATTCGGTAGGCCTATGAAATGGAAAGCGCGTCAACATCATTGAAGTGAATGGACGGGTTTTGCCAAACAACACTTTTAGAGTCAAATACGCGCTTTTATGCTTGCAATTTACTCTAAACATTACAAAAACGGTGTTGCAATCCTTCACTCTCAGGAAAAAAATACAAAAGCTGTCCATCTTAGGACAGCAAAGGTAGGCCTATAGGCCTACATATTTATATCTAGTAGGCCTACATATACCTCAAAGTTATTGTTGCTACCAAAAGTCTACATAGCCTATTAGTAGCCTACCTAAATTGTATATATTAGAACCATTCCAATCAACCAATCAGTTTTGGGACAAGTTTACAGTTTATGTCAAGTTTAGACTTACAACGGGGTGCTTCAACATCATTATTCACCTATAATTTCCCCCTTTTGGTTTTAGGGATAGGCCTAACTTATGAATATGGTTTAAAAATCCGTTAAAAAAATAGGGCACAACGAATTTGATTAATATGAATGATTTTTATGTATTGATGTTTTTTCACAGGTGTTTTACCTGTATTTTGAATTTTGCACTGCTTTTGGGTTAACGGAAATGTCCGTACAATTAATGCATAATGTCCTGGCAGAAAATGATTATATTTTCCGTCTTTTTCTACAGTGTGAACACTGGTGACTACATTGTCACCACCGAGAGTCTATGTTTACCTTTTTTTCCCCCTATGTGCACAGTACGTCATCTTGATAAGGACACTAGGTTAGCTATATAATAAGTCGCGCGCGGGGGCAGTGAGGTGTCCACGCGCAAGGACGCATCTCCTTCAAGAAGAACAGCACAGAAAAACACCGTCTTCACTGTAAGAAAAGGATTTCCTCGCTTTCACTCGTTGTAGTTGTCTTCCCGCATTCGATTTCAGGCTAATTTAATGTATTAAATGTTTACTAAAAATATATATTTTTTAATGATTTTTCTTTTGGCAAGGCTACCAGGTGCCCATTGGGATGTTCAGCGCAAACTCTGTTCTGGGAAATGAAGGTCGGTATTTAATCGTTACAGTTATTCCAAAGATTTTCAACATAGGCCTACTTGGTGCACTTATTTTATAAGTAGCCTAGCCTATCAGTTGTGCCAACGTACTTTCCTGTTGTTCATTTAACCTTTTCTGCCACTTTGAGTGACTTTTACGGATGAAGAAATTGATTTGAAACTCTGAGAACTCCAGCAGTCTTTTGAGCCAAAAATTAAACGGATAACAATTATGAAATCTTTATATAGTCACATTTATTCAGCAAAGGCGCAGAAAACTAGACGCGTGCTGATTGTCCATGAGTGGCAAAGCATCTCTGATGGTTCACATTAAAGCAGAATCAACAATAATTTACCTAAACTCTAATATTAACTTTTCAAGTTGTTCAACTGATTATGGAATAAATTCCACTGCAGTATAAATGCGCAAACCTCCCAGTAATGTAGCTTTATCTATGGATATATATGTGTCAGGAGAAGGGAGTGTGAATCAGCTGGGCGGTGTGTTTCTGAACGGTCGTCCTCTGCCCGTCTGTAAACGGAGATTGATGGTTGAGCTCGCGACCGAGGGCGTGAGACCGTGTGAGATCTCCAAAATACTGAAGGTATTGAGTACAATTCTCACCTTTACCATGTGTTAATGTAAATATCTACATGCTGGAGTAACCTTGCGCTCTGTCAGGTCTCCAACGGCTGCGTTAGTAAGATTTTGGGCAGGTTTCAGCGCACAGGGGCCATTGGTCCCAAAGCAACGGGAGGTAGCAGACCCAGACTCCTGACTCCTGACGTCATCTCCATCATCGCGCAGCACAAGCGGCAGAACCCCACACTGTTCGCCTGGGAGATCCGACAAAAACTGGCGACAGATCGAGTCTGCAGAGGAGATACAGTCCCCAGTGTAGGTTACAACACTTATAGAGGTTTTCCTTAAAGCTGGTGTAGTTTTGAAGGCCAATGTCTGCATAGAAATAATAAATAAAGGTTCCAAATAGTGAAGAACCTTTTTTTGTGGGGTTCCCCAAATAACGTTTTGGTGAACAGTTCTTAAAATAACTATTTTCTTAACTTGATACTTGAAGAACATTTTAAGAGACATTTTCCACTATAAAGAACCGTTTGCGGAGAAATGTATGACTCAACGAATCAATGATGTCCATCAGGTGTCATCCATAAACCGGATTCTTAAGAAGATTCATCTTGATGTGGACATGGTGGGCAGTGCATATCCAAGTGTCAAACACATTTACACAGGTAATCTGATTCATTCATAATTCAAGGTGAACACAAGTGAACCGAGATATTCGTCACTGGTGTAGTTTTAAAATGTCATCTGATTGTCAGTGTTGTTCAAAATGGCACAAACTGATTTATGTGTTCTGATATTATGGCATTATTCAAAAATATTGGGAGTTATTAAGATTTTTTAATCTCTTATACTCACCTAGGCTGCACTTATTTGACAGTATAAAAAAAATTACTGTAAAAATACAGTAAAAACAGTCAATTGTTTTCTATTTTATAGCCTATATTTTAAAATGTTATTTATCTCTAATAAATAAAGAAGAATTTTGGCAGCCATTACTCCAGTCTTTAGTGTCACATGATCCTTCAGACAGATATCATTCTAATGATGTGAAGCCCAAGCAACTTATTATTATGAATGTTGAAAACAGTGGTGCTGCTAAATTGTTTTGTGTAAACGGTGATCAATTTTCTTTTTCAGAATACTTTGATGAACATAAAGTTAAAAATAACAGCATTTATTTGAAACTGAAATCCTTTATAATATTATAAAAGTCTTCATTGTCATTTTCGATTTTAATGTATTCTTTCTGAATAAAAATATATGTTTCTTTAAAAAGAAAAATCATACTTTTGAATGGTAGTGAAAAACCAACAACAAATCAATCACAAAATTTTCCCAGTGCTACATTTTAAGATGACCTCACATACAAAAATAAGTCTTTATTGTTTTACTTATACTGCACAGTTTAGGTTAGATGAACTTGCTTATGTTTACTAATAGAAGAATATGCCCGTAATGATAAAGATGATTAAGTGTCCCCTCTAAAATGTCCCACATGCATTCATCCTATTGGTCTTGAAACAAATATGTCTACTAACCTTCTCCGCTCACTTCCTTTCACCCAGAAGTGGATGAGCAGAGGAGTTTCCACACAACCGCTCAGACAATTCAGCAACAAATGGACACAACCCTGCGAGGCACCTCTCCTCGCAACAGAACAGCGTTCACACCAAATCAGAGTGAGAGGTTAGAGAAAGGTGATTCACTTTCAGTCACTTCAATCTCTCACTGTCCGCTCAGAGGCATCTGTGAGATATTATACTGACATTGCAACATCTCCCCTTCTGATTTCTGGCCATTCAGAGTTCATCCGTGGGCTTTACCCTGACCTGCTGACCAGAGAAAAGCTGTCTGAGGAGACAAACCTTCCACAAGACACCATAAAGGCAATTCAGATTTAAAGTTTCAATTAAAAAATGCTTTTTTCCTCATAGATAAACATCTGTCAAAGGAAGAAGAGTCTTTCAGAGTTGGCATACATATATTTAAAGGAACACTCCACTTTTTTTTTTTTTTTTTGGAAATAGGCTAATTTTTCAACTCCCCTAGAGTTAAACAGTTGAGTTTTACCGTTTTCGAATCCATTTAGCCGATCTCCGTGTCTGGCGGTAGCACTTTTAGCATAGATCATTGAATCTGATTAGACCGTTAGCATCTCTCTCAAAAAAATGACCAAAGAGTTACCATGACCAGCAGGCGCAACGATATAACAAACTTAGTGCCGGTCACGTTGGAAGTTACCTGGCTGGGGACTATTTTCAGGCGCTGCGTAATATCATTGCGCCTGCTGGTACGGCAGCACAGCTCCTTGATTATTATGCAGGAATGAGAGTATAGTTCCTAGTCATATTGGCCTAGAAAATAGTAAATTTTAGTACACGATGTAACTACAGAAGAGTCAAGTTTTAAACCGGACAAATATCGAAACTCTTTGGTCATGTTTTTGACAGAGATGCTAACGGTCTAATCAGATTCAATGATCTATGCTAAGCTATGCTAAAAGTGCTACCGCCAGACCCGGATATCGGCTGAATGGATTCGAAAACGGTAAAACTCAACTGTTGTGGAAAATGAGCCTATTTCCAAAAAAAGTGGAGTGTTCTTTTAAAGGGGCTTGTGTTCGATGTTTGACCTGATCTTGACCTTCCATCTGAAGGTTTGGTTTTCCAATCGCAG
Organism: Phoxinus phoxinus; assembly: GCF_949152265.1. NCBI lineage: Eukaryota > Metazoa > Chordata > Actinopteri > Cypriniformes > Leuciscidae > Phoxinus > Phoxinus phoxinus. Next base: position 12,560,943 of record NC_136884.1, read on the forward strand.
AGCGAGGATGAGGAGGGAGCGAAGGGAAGACCGTAGTGACTGTGGGTCACTGGGTAAGTGATGCTGATGTCTTGTTTTCATTGTAGAATCACGTATTCTGCATTATAAATGATGTGTCTTTCTCAGGTGTAACAAGCCCCGTGTTTCTGAGAAGTAGGAATGCTTTGATTTCTCTGCCAGCGACCTCTGGCAGCTCATTGGACGGTTACTTGGCTCATCACACACAATCCACTTTTCCATTGGCCCATCACCGAGACAAAAACACTTCACCATGGGCTCATTTGAACTCAAATGCAATGTCAACATGTCCATTGGATCGCACAGAGAGTTTGATGCCATCTTATCACCAACATGGCCACATGGAATCAGATTACCGATCGGTTCCCTTGAACACAGATGAAAGCATCTTAATGGCTAATGGCTCACAGTGGGCTTCTCATCAATCTCTGATTGGACAGAATGTTTCAAGCTTTTGAACGCCAAGATAGAACGTTCCTGAACGTTGTGGACTGTAGAGGGCAGCAAAGGAAAGAAAAAGTGGCATTTGGTCTGGATGTACTTTTTTTTTTTTTTTTTTTTTTTTTTTTTTTTTTTGACTAATAAAAAACAAATTATGTTTTTGATATTTTGATTGTATGTTTTAAGTGAGAACAAAATGAAATAGTGAAGTGCTTTAAAAATTACATGGACTGGAAACTGAAAAACGGTCTCACTTATTGTCTGCCTAAAGATTGTCTCTGTCAAATCGAGAATAAACAATAAAGAGATACACCTACAATGCAAAAACAAAACACTTTTTTTCCCACTTATTGTCTTATAAAATAGCAAAATATTCTTATTATTCTTATTATAAGCAACACAAGATTTTAAGACTTGTTTTTATAATTTAAATCAAAAAAAAATATTGGTCTACATTTTATAATGCATCTTTAAAACAAGATTTTGTATAATTTTTGTTTATTTAATACACATTTTTAACTTACAAGTGAAACATATCTGAAGTCTTTGAACATATTATATGCAAAAAAAAATAGTTTCAAGGATTTAAAAAAACTTTAAAACAAAATGCTAATGAAGAATTTTGCAGCATGTGTCAGAGCCCCTTTATTCTACATTTAATAACAAAAGCGATTTAGCTAAACAGATGAGCAAATGGGTGTTTTTTAGACATATACACAATGTAAAATAAAAGTCCTAGAGGTCATCTCGCAGCACATGCACCAAGGGCCCTGCTATTCAGGCCAAAATAATGATATCTTATCAATAATGATAAGACATCTCAGAGCATCTCCAAAACAACAAGTCTTGTGGGGTGTTTCCAGTATGCTGTGGTTATACCAACCAAAAGTGGTGCAAGGAAGGACAACCGGTGAACCGCAGGGCGCCCAAAGCTCACCGGTGCACATATGAAGAGAAGCCCATCTGATCCGATCACACAGAAGAGCTACTTTTCCTCAAATTGTTGATGAGCAATCATGATGATTGTTCTATCATGGCTGCTCATGATAGAAAGAACACACATGCATGCAAAACTGCATCCCAGTTTGCTGCGTGTGGGTCAGTCAGAGAGATCATGATGACCCCTGTAGGCGAAAGCATCTGGAATAAAGGACCATGAAGCAATGGAATAAGCCTGGTCTGATAAATCATTCTGTTAGGTTAGGTGGATGTCCGGGTGATTGTGTGTCATTTACCTGGGGAATAGATGGCAGCAGGATGCATTATGGGAAGAAGGCAGGCCGACAGAGGCCGTGTTATGCTCTGGGCAAAGTTCTGCTGGGAAACCTTGGGTCCTGGCACTCACGTGGGTTTTACTTTGACACGTACCACCTACCTAAAGATTGTGGCAGACCATTCATAGCAATGATGTTCCCTGATGGATAATGCACCCTTCCACACTGCAAAAAAGTGTTCAGGAATGGTTTGAGGAACATGACACTGAGTTCAAGGTGATGGCCTCCAATTTCCCCAGATCTCAATCTGACTGAGCATCTATGGGATGTGCTGGACCAACAAATCCAATCCATGGAGGCAACCTGCAGGACTCAAGGAATCTGCTGCTAATGTCTTGGTGTCAGATCCAACAGGACACATTCAGAGGTCTTGTGGAGTCCATGCCTCGACGCAACAGAGCTGTTTTAACAGCATGAGTGGGATCTACACTATATTAGGCAGGTGGTTTTAATGTTGTGGCTGATCAGTGTATAGTACGCTCTCTCTCTCTCTCTCTCTCTCTCTCTCTCTCTCTCTCTCTCTCTCTGACCACCTCTGTCAGCACAGGTTCATCTGGTAAGAAATCTCTCCTGTGAGCTTTGGACTGGACTCGCATACTTCTACACGGTGGGTGAACGAGATCAACACTTGGACACAAACCAGAATGCTTCAAGCGCTAACAGGGAGTCTGGGCCACTCCGACAAACACGCAGAGGTCAAACTCACAGGCTTACTCTAATATAAATGCCATGAATCAAAAATTGTTAGTGTTTATTTTCCACGTTCGAAAGATCAAACGCATAAAAACCCCTTTCTGTGTACATGCAGTAGGAACGTCTATAAAGAAAATATGCACCAGTACGAGCAAGATGCTCAAAAATAAATAAAAAAAGATTGAAGAGAGCCATTATACGAGCAGTTAACAAAGCACTGAAGCAGAAAAGTGACTTGAAATGATTACTCGCGGAGAGATGTGGTTTTCTCTTGATTTAAACACAAAACCTCTGTGTTTTACTGTACATTGGAGTCCTATAGAAGATCAGACGTCTCGTGTCTGTTCCAGTGGTTTTCAACTCTTGTCCTCTGGGAAGCCACGACGGCATAATTTGTTCCAGCCTTGAACTAACACATCTGATTCAACAATAATCAGCCTCCGCTGGATTAATTGAATCAAGTGTATTAGTTTAACCTCATATGGCGGCAAGAATCCATCATGGATCTGGAATTGAAACGGCGTATTCACGAGAGCTCTCCTGACTCTCATCCGTGATTGCTTCAACACACTGTCCGCCTGCTCCCGTTCGGCTGAAGTAACTGCTTTATAAATTCAGTTAGCTTTTCAACAGGTTGAACTCTGACCTTTGACCCCTGCTGATTTAAGTGCACTGGAGGAAACAGGAAACTATTGGCTTTGGTCTGCATGACCTTTCTTCTCACACGTCCTTTTCTATCGCCCATAAGAGGGGGTTGTATTCATCAGGTACGGGTCGCCTGAACACACACCCCCGCTGAAAGCGAACTGACACACACGTTCGATGGGTTGAAACATTAGACTTGAGTGAATGGAAACCATCAGGCCATTGGTCTCAGAGCAGCAGAGAAAGAAAACTTACATTAGCATATTAATGATCAGACATTTTCCAATTTAATAGCAGTGCTATTTTAGTATTATTTACACACTATTGAAGTATTTTTTAATATTTTTAATTAAAATTTATATGGTTTCATTTTAAATTTAGTTTACATTTTAGTAATCTTGTTATGTGCTATGTTGCCGGATACATTTAATTGAAAAAAAGTTTTAGTTAGCAATAACAACACTGTTTAATAGAAACTTAAATATTGCAAATGACGAAAAATAACTTTTTAAAAAGTTTTAATTATTTACAAAAAAAAAAAAGGTCACATGTGTATTTACTTACATTTGAAAAGTTGGAAATACAAAAAGTCATAAAAATAGTGTTAAAAACAACAGCAGCCTAGATATTCAATATTAAGACCACTGATGGCAGCAGCGCAAAGAGGAAATCACAAATCCGAAGTGTTAACAATACAAAGTGTGAAACTTGATAAAATGTCAAACCACAGGCACCTTATATACATAGCGAGCATATTATTTACAATAAAACACATTTTCGTATTAAAAACATGATAAACATTAGTTTAAACAGTTACCCTGCCTGTTCTCGACTGCGTCACTGGTCAGTACTGCAGTTTGATTAAGTATCTTTGCACTCTTGGCTAAATTTGGACTTAAAAGATCCTCCACATGGACATGTGTGGCTTATAAACCTTCGGGGAGCCGTCTTTGAGTCGAAACGTCCTGTTATGACCCAATATTTTCCTTTAAAGACATATCGTCCTTTTGTTTTGTTTACAAATGTTATGTTTCAAATCTACACGCCAGATTAAACACAATAAACACTTCTGGAGGATGAAATACCATGACTTCGGTCCATCTATAAAAGACATAAATAAATACTCCGCGAACTGCGTATAAAATTTTGACAGATATATTACACCATGTGAAAGGAAAGACCTTCAGATGTTTGTAATTTCAGATCTATAAGACCTACGGATGCACAGAGTGACATTCGCACACTCTTTGGAGTGCAGTACATGAAACGGCCCCAAAGGGGCCACAGAACGCTCCAAACTGGAGTAAGGCAAGGTGCGAAACATTAGAATGTCAATGAACCCTTCTGGAAATGTGTGATAACATCCCATTCGGGCATGAAAACCGGCCACGGTGCGGACGGCCGCTCCAAATCTGATTTGTGAAGTGGTTGATGTTGAAAATGGTGTAGTGGAAACTGTGATACGGAATTTCGTTCCTCCTAAGTTGCACCTGAAACGCCTTTAAAATGATTTACATTGGGGGAAATTCAGTTTGTGCACAAGTGATAACACCTGGAAAAATGCACCCCAGTGAAAACAAAAACTCCGTCCTGTCTGGAAACGTGGGGTTATTGACATCTTCAAGTATCTCCAGGGAGTGACATTTAGAACAACATCTGCTCTGGTCTGAGACAAATATGTTCATATGGATGAACACCACAGTTTCTTCTAATTGCTTTAATTTCCTCATTTATCCATCCATCTGTCCTTGATTTTTTTAGTTAACTCACCAGCCACAACAATCTCCAACCAAAAAAAAAAAAAAGTTCAAAAGTTGTAATTTCCTCCATTTGTTGGTTAAAAAAAATAGAATAATGTCTGATGTCTGATTTTTGCAGTTTGTTTGCGAGAACATCAGATATTCTTGTCTTGCAACTTTTTTCCGTACCAGTGGTTTTCATTTAATCTTAAAAAAAAAAAAAAAAAAAACTCTGGCATCCATGTTTTTTGTACATCAACCGTACAGCAACCATGGTCTTCACGTTGTAGATGCTAAAAACCATAACGCGCCATGAGTGTATTATCCCCACATTGGAAAACATAACAGTCTAGTAACTTATTTCCATGTCCGAATAGTATTTGAAGACCTTGCGGATCCATTCAGAGTAGAAGGCCACGTTGACGAAGACAGCGGGACGCCTGGCGACGGCGCACCCACGACCGTTGATGCTCACACCCACTATGACCTTGCTTTCTCCTTCCTGGCACACCAATGGGCCACCGTAGTCTTTCTGTAAGATGTGAATAGAGAAGAGTAGAGGTCACAATCACAGAATAAACACCATCCTCTGAAACGACACTCCTCAAAGATCAGGATCTGACTCGTACCTCACAAACACCCTGGTCTCTCTTGCCTCCAGCACAGATTTTGGTCTCTGTGATTGGCAGAATACCTTTGTGGCTCTGGGAACACCTTTTGTTGCTGACTATCGGAAGCCCCACCATTTTCAGACTGCCCTCATGCCCCGTGCCTAAAAGAGAGGCCAAAGAGACAGTTTCTTTAATAGAAATGTGATGGTCTGGAAAGTTTGCATGCGATTTCAATTACCTTCTTTTATTTGGCTTTATGTGTCTAAATAACTCAACACGGGTTTGGAAAAATGGGTTAAATATCAGCTAAGAATGTTTAATTTGTTCAAGTGTGTATTTCAATGATGCTGAGTCACATTCAATATTTATTTGTGCATCTTGCTCTTTGTCCACAAGATACAAACACGAATAAATGATCATTGTGATTATTAAGACCATCTGAATGCATTCTAGAGCTGTGTTTTGAAGTACATACCAAATACCAAATAAAACAGATCAGGCGTTTTCAGATGTTAAATATAGTCATACTTTAGTTTAGGGTTAGGGTTTATATATATAGTTATCAAATTTAATGATATTCATTTAGCATAAAATACATATTAGGACAGTTTTGAGGTAGGCAGGAGCAAATAGAATAGAATATACCACAGTACAATAAAATAGAGTTGAATAGAATGGAATCAGCAAAGAATAATTAACAATGGAGCAATGCACCTTGAATATGAATCATTTCCTCAGTCTCAATTATTTTGCATATAACAACTAGAGGAACATGTCATAGTTATCTAAAAGGCATTTTTAATGTTTCCAAACCCCAAAACAAACTGGAAAACCAATAATTAAACGATGTTGCTGCATAGAAAAGAATAGAATAGAACAGAATAGTACCTTTAGTGTCTCCCCAGCCATACATGAGGCAGTAGGTGGCTTCTGCGACGGCACACCCTGCGACAGGAAGCTGCACAGTTCGCACATGCTCAGAGAGAGGGGCAGGCCTGGGCATAAGACTATGAGTTACCATAAGGATGGCTGGGTGGATGAGAAGATGAATGGGCAGATGGATAAATGCACTTACGTTGTGAGTTTGAGCAGGGCCAAGTTGGATCCCTCGGGCCCGCAGACCACATGTGCGATCCGGAGATCCTGCGTGTCGGCGGACGCGTTGAGATGAAGAAGCCCCACCTGCACGGTGTACTCCGAGAGGTCAGGAACGCTGAGGAACGTACGAGCATATACGTCAAACATAGAAGTTTCATGACAACTAAAGTATGCAACTAAAGTATCCGCGTAGAACGGTGATAAGTCTTCTGGAAATATATAATCTGGATTGCAGACGCAGCAGAGCAGTCTTTCTACAAGCATGAGATATGTATGTTGCCGAGCGTCCCTGGTAAGCTCATCTCCAGTTCTGATCGAGGCGCAGAGGTCACCTCGAGCGTCCAGCCCGGTTCTGTGTCTTCATGCTAAGCACAAGATAGCTGAACCCACCAGGGAGCGGATCTGGGGGAATGTAGAGATGATCTGAAAGCCAGACACGCTCACTCGCGTTCTCGTTCTCCTTCTGTCCCCTTTTCCTCCCTCAAACTAAACAGAGCCAGCAGGTTTTCACTCAAGTGTCACTGTAGCAGATCCACAGGCGTATATCATGCAGCCGAGCGATGAGTCTAAACAGATGCGCCGCTGACAAGAGCAGAGAACCATCAGTCACAGTCCGAGCGGATCTGTCACTACTCTCTCCGAAACCGGAAACTCGGGATCCGCACGTCTCGTAGAAAACATCAACTGACAGATGGGAACACAAGGCCGGGACAGGCTAGTGTCTTGCACGCTCAAGGAGAAGGGAAACTCAAATGTGGTTTGCATTGACAAGAGAGAAGAGGAGTTGAGATGGATTACCAGGTGGAGAAGCACTGTTGATCGGTCAGAACCCAATCCTCTCTGATGAGTGAACCTCCACACCAGTGTCTGTTCCTGCGGGAGGAGAACCAATCAGAATGTGCCGTTAGGGCTGCAGGAATTACCATCCCTCATGCGATACACGTTATGTCATGTTGCAGTTTTTCTACATTTTCTAGATACTAGAATCCATTCTATTAGCCAAAAAAGAAAAGAAAAAAGATTCAAATGATAAATAATATTTCATTCGTACAGAGAGTCTGGCCTCTCTCCATTGACAAGCGTTAACTTCCTTGAAGGCGGGTACTCTGTAGAAGTTTAAAACTATTGGATCTGCCATAACCAATCGCTAACGTTTGGTCGTGACGTATGACGACTCAAACTAGCGCACGACCTCAACGTCATCGTTCTCAGCCATGAGCTCTGTTCGCTGATTGGACCGGTAAAAAATTGACCAGAGAAAACCCAAGAATATACCGCAATCCCAGACGTAGTACTGAAGGAAAATGAAAATTGAGCGGAAGTACGTAGGAGGGAGGAGCCAGGCTACCATCCTTTAAACATAAATTCAGCATGTACAATACAAATAAGCATATTTAGAATATATATTTTTTTAATTCTATGTGTTGATTCTCATTCATTCTCATACTCACCGCAATATTGTACATTGTAAAAGGTTGTTACCTGCAATTGTCACCTTAAAGAGCTATTTTTACCTGATTTAACCCATAAAAATCAGCTGTGTTGGTATAAATTAATGTATTTAAGTTCATTGACATTACATCATATTTTTGGTTTGAATAAAACCAGTTAATTTAGATGTTAGATGTAGTACTTTATTCCTACTTAATTCCTACTATTTATCTACCACAGATTTATCTGCATAATTTGTTCTAAATTACGTAGATGAATGTAGGTTGAATTAGATTAAAATAATACTTTATACTGATCAAATAGGAAATGTGTACCGTTTTTGAATGCTGACCACCCAGCTTCCATCCTCTGCTCGCTGCACCTGCATCCCCCCAACAATCCGGGTGGTTTTGTGTATAAAACAAGATGGTTTCGTTCCTCCACCTGTTGAGAGGGAAAGCAGGAACCGTCAGAGAAGACTTCATGAAAGAAGATAATACATTTAATTATATATAGATCTTACATATTGGATATGCAGTGCACAGTATCATAGGTTCTAAAGTGGTTTAGCTGCAGGACCCATATTTTACACTGGACATAACAGCAAAACTACAAAGGCCCAATCATATGCAAATGTAATAACAGGCTGACCAAAAAAGAAATGGATAATTATGTAAATCTTGTAAAAACAAATACAATTAATCGTAGTCGGTGCAAATCAATATGACACTTGTGGATATGGCTTCGTTTAGTGCATAAATGTTTGATTATTTTTTGCTTCTATTTATTATTTGCATTTAGCACAGTTTTTTTTTCTTTGGTGCCTGTGATCACAGCGACCCATGGGTTTTCTTTTTATTATCTGCTAAGAAATTTGCTATGAACTTACTCTTTTGATGGTCATCAGCTAACATTGATTTGCCTGGATAAAAAAAAAAAACAGGAACAAAATATTATAATGAAACATTTGACATGTGGACATTACCCACTGTAAACATAATTCAGATAAACGCACAACCTCAATAAAAACTTTTCATCAATTGAAATAGTGATGTTACTGAAACCTAAAAAAGTATCTAATGTAATTTGGATAAACCTAAACACAATCATGGAACTATCCTCAGAATGTGTTTCTTATAATAATGATGAATGCCTACACAAACACCATCTCGTTCATCAACATGCAGCAGCAGACCATCACAGACGTGTCCGAATGCAACACAATTATAAAAATCCAGCTGCAGTGACACAGCTGCATGGGCACAGAGATGAAGAGGATTGCATCTGTCTGGCATTACAGTGTGACGTCTCGTCCAAAGAGACAAAAACCACAGACACAAACTCTGTACATAACATCCGTAAGTCTTTGCAAGCTACAAATAATGACAAAACACCCCTGCCGAGTGGGCCAGAGACAGAGACCCTGTCTGTCATCATAACCAGAGCTGTGTGCTATTCAGAATTCAACTCCAAATCAATTAAGAATTAATCCAAATCAGTTTCTGTATTTGAATTGAGGCTGTAGAATGTTGAATAGCAAGAGACGGATTTGATTGTAGAACATTTTAATGCATTTCAAATAAATAATATAACTAACTGCTCTAAGTATAGTTTTCAACTAGAAAAGGATAAAGTCCAGACAGAAAGATAGAACAATAGATAGAACAAAACAGATAGATCGATAGATAGATAGATAGATAGATAGATAGATAGATAGATAGATAGATAGATAGATAGATAGACATATAGACAGACAGACAGGCAGACAGACAGAGATAGACAGACAGATAGATAGATAGATAGATAGACACAGATAGATAGATAGACAGACAGACAGACAGACAGACAGACAGACAGACAGACAGACAGACAGACAGACAGACAGACAGACAGACAGATAGATAGATAGATAGATAGATAGATAGATAGATAGATAGATAGATAGATAGATAGATAGATAGATAGATAGATAGATAGACATATAGACAGACAGAAAGACAGACAGACAGACAGACACAGACACAGACGGACGGACAGACAGATAGACACAGATAGACAGACAGATAGACAGATAGATAGATAGATACAGATAGATAGATAGATAGATAGATAGATAGATAGATAGATAGATAGATAGATAGATAGATAGATAGATAGATAGATAGATAGATAGATAGATAGATAGATAGATAGATGATGGATGGATGGATGGATGGATGGATGGATGGATGGATGGATGGATGGATGCAGGCATACAGACAGACAGACAGACAGACGGATGGATGGATGGATGGATGCAGACAGACAGACAGACAGACAGACAGATGGATGGATGCAGACAGACAGACAGACAGACAGACAGACCGACAGACAGACGGATGGATAGATGCAGACAGACAGACAGACAGACGGATGGATGGATAGATGCAGACAGACAGACAGACAGACGGATGGATGGATAGATGCAGACAGACAGACAGACAGACAGACTCACAGCGCTCCAGTCCACAGTAGTCCCAGGGAATGGAGGAGTTGGATGTGTAGCACCACGGCCCGTGCTTATCTCGGTCTGGATTCCTGCACAAGTTCAACTCTAAGCCCGCGCTGGCCTCCGCTGACCGCGTGTCTCTCCTTCACACACATAAAAACAAAGAACAGGAAATCAGCTACTCGGTTCAGAGAAACAGGCCAGCACTAGAGGGATGGAAATGTTGACTCGTATGTCGCTGTGTGACAAGATGTTCAAAGAAGGAATCATATTCATATCCCCCCTCCAGCGACCATAAAAGTATGAAAGTATGAACTCAGAACAGTCACTGCAGCTCTGCGTATTACACCACCTGTCCTCATGGCTACACACAATCCAGCCCGAAACTGCATGCCAAGCGTCTTCTACAGAGTTGACTTACAAAGAAAATAAATCCTAGAGTGAGACAGACAGCCCTCCGATCGCAGGGGCCGAAAACCCAGAATGAAAAATGTGTAGGAAACAGAGAGTGATAAAGTGGAGAGGTAATTTTTCGTCCCCGGTGACCGCTGAACAAGCCAACGTTGAGTTTTCTCAGAGACAACCTTTCGACCCCGTGTGAGGCAGACTCACTGGCTGGACGCCATTTGAAGAAGCTGATTGGCTTTGATCTGCCCGTGTTTTGAGAGCGGGGGACAGCACTTCCTGGGGTCGGAGGTCACTCCTGCAACATGTCCATCTGTCTGTGCCATTTTGGCTTTTAAAATTCCTGTAAATTAAGTGATGTTAACAGCTTAGCCCGAGCTGAGGGACTACAGGACGCTGAGCGAGTTGCTTTATGGGGCATTTGTCTCCCGAAGAACAGTGTGTGGTATTTTCTGTCCTCGGTGTATCAGTGATGAATATGAGCGGCCCGGCTCTCCCTCTTCTGTTTGTTATCACTGCCTCGGTCCTCTTTCAATGTTGTAATACTGCCTGATAACCGCCTTTCAAAACAAACTCAACATCAGTGCTAATATATGATTTCAGCAAGGAAAACTGGTTCCAAGAGTCAACAGGAACCCATGAGAGAGCAAAAGTGCAAAAAAGCTCGAAATATTTCAAAACCGAGTGAGATGCCTCACTGACTACATAGACAACTGCCTTCTAAGACAGCATCCTAACTAGAATGGAACCTAGTAAGTGACAGATTTGGATTGCTCTACATAGTCAAGTGTCATATAAATAGGGCGACACGCCAAGCCTTCATAAAAGAATTAACGGCAACGAAAGCTGATCGTGTTGTCGGCTCTGCGCTCGAACACACCAAAAGGACTTAAGTCGACTGTCAACTAGCATGTGCGTTCTGCACCTGCATGTAAGGAAATAACTGTCCATATCAACAGGTATCAATACTCTTCATCCTTCAAAAAGGGAAACCTAAACTAGGACTGCAGATATGCAAATCGTGAACAAAGCAGCGTTTATTTGCTGTATTATTTTGAAAATCAATCATGCCGATCACTTTCTTCATTCCAGGCTGCTCATGTTGTTGGAAATATTCACATATTGAATGAAAATTAGAACAGCCTTCTGTCTTTTTGACTTCTTTGCTTGCCATCATCCATTTTGTTATTTTTCCGCACGCACTGACTCGTTCGCTAAGCTGAACAGCCAATCAGAGTTCTCGATTCAACATGGTCAATCGGCCAAAAAGAAAAAAACATAACACATTGCAAAAACTGGGCCGGCCGATGCTCAAAAAAGCACCAAAAACTGATTTGAATACAGGCAATGCAGAACCTACACAATACTCGGTTTAAAATATCTAATACGATTTTGGGTAAAATACACAGATTTTAAATAATAGAGTAATTATTTTAAGTTATTTTTATTTGATTATTTAATATTGAGCATTGGATAAAATGTAAGAACATTTATATTACACTCATTTGTGAGCTATTTGGATCTTTTTATAAATCTGCGACCACTCATTAATGCAGAATATGTCTTTGTGCGGTTTAATATTTACAGACAATAGTCCATATCGCAATTTTGGTTAAGTGCACAGCCCTACTTTTGATTTATTCGTCTAAAATTGGCCAAATTCAGTGTTATTCAAAGTTATACAGTCAATTTAATTTTTATGACTGGGTTCCGTGGTTCCGGCAGCATTTTAATTTAAATTTTCTGTCTCCAAAACTCATGCCATTGGTTGATCACTCAAACCCAGCAATGTTGAAAAAAAAGAAAAGAAAAAAAAAAAGCCACACAGCAGCTTTAAATTGTTTCAGTGATTTCATGGAAACATGTACCTGAATGTGTGGTCGGACCACAGCCCACAAGGAATCCCCGATCTTGTTTTCGACAAATTGCCACGGTAACTCTCCCCGTTGTCTTCATAACATTCTAGGACACAGATCAAACACACATAAAGATAACATAAACAGCGTTAACTCGCCTAAACACATGCATGTACAGTACCTTCAGTAAAAGCCATGCTTATTCAAAGCTCCATGTTTAGATTATTTATGGATTTACTGATTGTATCCATGCTGTCATGAAGTAAGCATGTTTGAAATAGCATTTTACTAGTGGGGGAGGGCCGATTTCACGTCAGGGACCACTTTACAATTGGTGGTTGGCAAACAAGTAGGGGAAAAAAACTTTTTGTCTGTGCCAAGATCTGACTGAAGTTTTGAGTGAATCCAGAGAGGCATTGCTCTGTCTCTCTGACCTGAAACCTCAAAGGGACTCTTCTGGTGAGAAATGTGTCTTTTGAAACACATTGCTGGAACACACATAAAAAAAAAAAGAGATTATTCTAACAGGATTTTGAAACTACACGATTTGCGCAGAAGAAATCTTTTTCTTTTAGGAGCGCTTGGTGTGACACAGACGAATGGGAATGTGAGGGTACCCAGAACAAAACCGCACTGGAGCTGGTGCCAGATCTTTACAGGCAGTCTCCAAACGTCCGTGATGGCGCCTCTGTGCAAAACATCTTTGTCTTTCATCATTAAAATTCTTGTAAATTATGATGAGCTAAGCGTTTTGGAACAACACAATTCATTATGTGGCTAATATGGTTCACGATGCTTAGCCATGCGGTGCAGTACAAGTGTGAGAGTGTGTGTAAGCGTGTAAGAAGTGTGTGTGTGTGTGTGTGTGTGTGTGTGTGTGTGTGTGTGTGTGTGCGCGTGTGCGCGTGTGCGCGCGTGCGTGCGCGTGCGTGCGCGTGCGTGCGTGCGTGTGTGTGTGTGTGTGCTTACCTGTGCTGTCAGAGCTCTCTGCCTCACATCTTGGGATGTTGGAACAGAAAGCTTTGCGTACTTTAGGGTCTGTGGTGAAACACCAGGGAATCTCAGAGCCATCAGGGTTTCTGCAATAGTTCCCCCTGAGATCCCTGAATGGGACACACACACACAATTTTTTTTGTAAAATCATATTTGCATTTTTATGCATCTTTTTCAGAATGATTTAGTACCGGCCAGATGTGAACAAACCCCTAAATCCTTTAAATGTTTACAATATGTTTGCAATGCTTTTGCTGGCAATATAACATTGAGCAACATTGTGTATATTGCGATGATTCTAATGCGCTTTTTATTTGGTTGTTAAGTTTTCTAGTGCGTCATTAAACTAGTAACCCGCTAGTATGAGAACATTAAAGCACAAAAGTTTTTGATTTATAAAGAGTGTTAGAGTGTGTTTTATGCATTTCCGTAAATCAGTTCAAACTGTCAATGAATCAATTCAAAACTCTGATTCAAAAGATTCAAATGATTTTTTCAAATGAAAAATCATTCTTGCTTTCATTCATTAACAAAAACCTCGTGGAAAACATGTCTTTAGATTTTTTGTTGTATTTTACTGTATTTAATTAAATATTTTGAATCTATTTGGTTACAGTTGCTATTTGGTGACAATAAAGGTTCCTCTGACTGAAAAAAACCCTACCCTTTTAAAATATCCAAGTATATTATGAATATCAACAAAAGATATATCATAGTATATATTTTCAATTGGCAAACACCACTCATATTTTCTTCAAAAAGTGTTAAGTAGATCTGATAATGATAATTAGTGATAAAAAACATTAGTGTAGAATGACTCACTTGCATTTATAGTTGTGTGGTGTGTATGAATGGTTGTGAGGAAATAGGGCGTCCCAGCGTTGACAGGTCACACCTGCAGGGGTCACACTGACTGTACCCCTGTAGCCCTCTCCCTGACCCCGAAAGCAAGAGGTGGTCACCTCCACTTCCACATCATTATCTGAGTCTGAAACAGAGAAAGGGAGAGGGAATGTCAGGAATTCAGAGCATCAGCATTTGAAAAATGTTTCCACTGGAAAGATGCCACGGACGAAATACAGGAGTAACCACGAGATTTACAATAAGCCAGTGCACCTGTACACAATTCCTGAGCCAAACTAAATAACACACACACGCAACTATATGTGATAGGAAAGGGGTTTCTTCCACATGCATTACAAACTTTTACCTTGAATTAAATTCAACAATATAATGTAATATAATATTTAGTCAGACACAAAATGAAGATGTTTAGATCACAGCATAACACAACACAAAGCTAAAACCCCAAAGCATGTACGTTTTATAGAAAGAAAGATGAAGAAAAGTGAACAGACCACACACACTGATGTTACAGTATTCCCATGTTGTGCTTTTGTCCATTGTGTAACACCATGGACGCACGTCATTATTGGGATTGCGGCAGTAGTTGTCATCCAGGCCTTTACCTGCATGCCTATAAATACAGATGCAGAAGAACGAGTAAATCGCACAGTTGAGTGTGTATATGTGTGTGCGAGTACATGTGAATGGGTACCTGTGAGGCTGGTAGGTGTGTTTATGAGGTTTCTGTGAGTCCCATCTCTGGCACTCTTTCCCACTCTCTGTGTGATCCATGGGCCCCCTGTATGTTTCCCCATTACACCTCATGCACTCCACTACAAACACACAGAAACACACAGCTATTACAAACACCAAATGCACGCAGATGATGCGACAGACACAAACACACTCGCATACTGTACTCTCATATCGCAAATAACACATATATTTTAGTATAGATGAGGTCATCTCTAACCGTCTGCACATTGGGGCAGCCCACATGCCTGGTGCCGAGTCTCAGTGAGTTCAGTGAAGCACCAGGGTCCACTTGGATCATTGTCCGGGTTTCGGCAAAAGTTCTGACGCAGGTCAAACCGTTTGTGTCTGGCAGGCTTGAAACTGATAAATAAATATATAGATAAAGGGAGAGGGAAAACAGAGTTAAAAATTCAGTTAATGTGATCATCCAGCTCAAATTGACTTTTGTCCAGTCCTACTCTGAGGACTGGCACTGTCCTGCCAAGTTTAGCTCCAACCCTAATTAACCCTAGTTTCTGCCTACAGTTTTTCAAATACCATGTACTTTCCCCAAATACTATATAGTAGGGAAGTATTTGATTTCGTACACAGAAAAGGTCTTTAGGATTACCCCAAACTTCCAAGCTAATTGAGTAAATCAGCTCAATCAGCCTAAAAGGTCAACTTAAACAAGTATGAATTTCTAGTTAGTGCTAGTTTGGTGCTGGTTCACCTTGAGACCTGGCATAGCCATGTTGTTCATCAACAAAACTTAGCAGGTGGTTGATCATGGACGATTGACCTAGTCAAGAAGCCTGTAGGTCTTTCAGCAGAGAGGTCCACACCAGGATAGTCTACATTCTCAAAACAGGTTGACCAAGATGGTCAAACACAGGGGTGTCCAGAAGTTAGCTCCAACCTTCATTAAATACACCTAGACCAGTTGATCAAGGACTTTGAGATGAATAGAGGATTCCAAACGGGAAGGTTGGAGCTAAACTCCACAGGCCCTCTGAAATGACCCTCCAGGAGCAGGATTGGACACCCCTGGTCTACCAGGTCCCACAACCCTATATACAGGATAAACCGTATGGAAGATGGATGGATGGTCCTCCACATGTTTCTCTGGAGGGCGGAAGCTCAAACCCTGAAGCCCCCTACCTGAATTTGTAAGTAACTCTTAAGACCTTGATTAGCTTGCTAAGGTGTCTTTGATTAGGGTTGAAGCTAAATTCTTGAGGGCCAGATTTGAGGAACCCTGGTCTACTACATTGACCTGAATATCACCTAAGCCAGTCTGGACCAGCTAACAACCATAAATGACCAGCTTCAACCATGTAAAACCAGCATATTATATCACAACAGATGCTATCTGAATCTAAGTGTACCTAAACAATGAATTGATCTGGAAAACTCTTAAAATCAAATCCAGTACTAGACCTTCAATTTAAGTTAAAATAACACCAGATTAGGACACCATCTAAACAAAAGCCATGCAGCACAGATGACTTGCTTAAATAACTGGGTTACGAAAGGCGTGTGGTGCTGGAATGGACCGAGTTCCTGCATCTGGATCTTGTGGCTGGTTCCACATGAGACCTGATATTTCTACAGCTAATGATGTTGTGCTAACAGATGTTAGCCAGCTATTCTTCTCTGGCTTCCAACAGATGCTCTCGCACACTGAATGCAGTCCGAACAGAAACATTAAACTTTCTTTAATCACACTTACAACACCTGGAGGTCATATGAGTCGGAAATGGGCAATTTATTTGGAAACTCTCCATTTGTGTACATACAAAAGGTTTTCATCTCAACAAAGTGAGGTTTCCTGGCAGCAAGTCGGCTCTGGAACCAGCACTGGCACCTTCTTGGTAGAAAAGGGGCTTGCATGTTTTTGTCTTCTTAGAGTAGATTTACTTGGTTCTCATCACATTCTTTCTGATCATTTTCTGCTGTCTCCCCCGTTTAGCTTGGCCAAATGTATGGGGCAGGTGGACACATTGTGCTGGTGGATAGATTGAGAAGCTTGGGTCTGAGAGGAAAAAGATCTTATCACATGGAAAAAGGTTCGAAGGGAATCGAAGTCGGAAAGTACAGTTATCCATGGGGAGGGAGAGGATCTGGATTAGCATCTGTGCACTAGTCTCAAATGCTGCTCATATTTTAATGTGTCTGCGGCTTTGTGAGCTCAGCTGGAGGGCAGACAGAACATGACTTCAGTCCATAAATCCTCCTTCTCTCGTTCCTTTTCTATCTTTCTTTCATTCTCTCACCTCTAAAATCTTTATACAGCTTGTAAGCAGTGTAGCTCTTAGAGCTAATAACATCTTGGCTAACAAGGACCTGGCAACAATTGACCACATTAACCAGAATGGCTTGTGTTCGCGCAGTCAAGGCATCACTCCGAATAGTCCCACTTCACTTTACTGTTGTGAGAAAGATGACTCTCAAACGACCAGGCCTGAAAGCAATCTCATCTGCAGTCTAGACTAATCAGTGATTGTTGGCAGACGGCACACTGACGGCAATTAACGGCTAACGGCTAAGTCTGCGCTAGGAACAGTGAGGAGTATTGCGAAAATTGCTAGCTGTCAGAGACCATATGAAACCTGCAAATGACAAGCTTACTGAGAGAATGGGTTACAGAGGAATGAGCGGTTTAAAAGACAGATGCAAGAATTGACTATGAATAGCGTTGTTTATTAGCTTTAGCTATTTACTCAGCGTGTACAAAAGGTAGATACAGTTTACACAAAGTGTAACAGAACTTAAACGCTATTTATACTGAGTGTAAATAGTTTTAGATAATGTTTGCACACAGTGTAAAACACAATAATTAGCATCTTGTTTATGAGTGCGAGTAGTGATAGGTGCTATACACAAAGTGATATGCTATTTATACTAAGGTAAATTGTTTGCGTTTTATTTGAATGCACCGGCTCCATTGTAATAAAACAATTCACTAAGGAACCAAGAGGCGTCACAATGTGGCATGTCGGTGTCTTGCAAGATCCTGTTTCTCCCTAAAGCATTTCTATTGGCTGAGACAATTATTTAGTGGAACTTTTTCAGTGCCTGACTCATTTAAATAATTAAAAAAACATGATAGTGCATCGTAAAAATGCCATTCACTTACAATTAGCCTTATTTGGATATAAATGAGGTCTATTTGCACAGAAAATAATCCACCTGAGCACATTGAAGTGAACTGTTTAGGAAATTCATCCCAGAGAGTCAAAAAAAAAAAAAGAGAGAGTGACTTTTTACTTGTGCTCATGTGGGATGGACATATTCCAGGATTGACACGTAATTCCAGTCTTTGTGAACGACCTTCTCCCCTTGTAGTTGACACCTGACCCAATGATGCACTCCCTCACATAGTCTGTGGAAAACATACGGCACACAGATATTCATATAATCTGATATGATGAACGTTGTTTACAGATTACACATTTCACTGACATCCTGAAGTGATTTAAGTCTCCAAACAAGAGTTTTACTGACGACCACGGCATAAATCTAAATTTTCAACTCCAGCTTTTGCTGAAAGCATAAACATACGGCGTCTTGTTACCGTCAACAGTCATGCTTTCTTATACTCTGTTTGCTGCCAAATCTCTTAAGCATGTGTTGTTTACAATGACAGAGGGGATTTTATACATAGGAGTGATTTTACACTTCGAGCCAGCGATCTAAACAAACATGACTGGCATTTGCGCAGTTTTACAACCAAATATTTCCAAGAAAGCGTCAGAAGAAGTAAAAGTAAAAGGTCAAGTGAGTGAACTTCTTCGAAACGGAATTCAAAATATTTACCTTTCTTCTCGAAAAGGTCACAATTGGGTTTTCGCTCTCTCTTTGCACCTTCGGAAAAACGATCGAAGGGAAGCAAGTGACATTTCCTGTTTATCTGGTCAAAGTAGAATGCCCTGTAAGGAAGCAATGAGATTTGTTGGACAATTGTCGGGTCGGAGAACCACCACGATCAGATGAAGTTCTCACATGAGCTTTCTGAATCAATAGTTCAACAAAAAATTGTTTTAATTATGTCCACATTTACTCACCTCCATGATGTTCCAAACCTAAAAAATAAGATATTCTGAAGAATGTTTCCCATTGACTTTAATTGTATGGCCAAAAACATTCTTCAAAATATCTTCTTTTCCCTAGTGAAAAATAAATGTACTAAACTGTATTTGAAATACATTTATTTTATGCTAAGTATACTACAAATACATTTACATATTTATGTACTTAAAATAAATAAATACCCACAATTTTTTGTTTTGGTCCTAAATTGGTATACTTAGAGTCTACTAACTTTGTACTTCAGTTATCTGGAAATAGTGCTGAGGTCCAACTATATATATATATATATATTTGATTGAGCTAAAGTGGAACTATTGCAAGTATACTTTAGGGACACTTTAAATATATTCCATTTAAAGACTGATATTATACAGAGATCATACTGTCCTTACTAATAGTGAAATTAAAACATATTTTAGGCTTAATATTAAGAAATGTGCATTATGCAATAAAGAAGTACTCCAAATAAAGTTACATTATAATACGTGTCAAAATGTCAGTAAATATGTGAATGGATTTGTAGTATACTTGTAGTATACTTAGTATTTATTTATTTTCCCACTAGGGTTGTGTTACAAAGAAAAACGAAACGACATGAGTAAATGATGACAGAATTTTCATTTTTTGGTTGAACTACCCCTTTAAACTTGTGTGTCTGTGTGATTACATGTGCATGTGTCACCTGCAGGACTTCTTGCTCTTGCTGCATTTGCGTGCACAGTCATCCAGCGAGAGGTTTCTAATTCGAGGAGATGCTGGACAGTCTGTACAAAGCAGCCGGCTGTTTTCACTTTTCTGATACCTCTGCAATGTCTGTTTTCTGCACTCTGAACAAAAGGGACAAGGAGATTAAGCCCAAACACACACGCAGGTACTTAACACGCACACACGTGCATGTACACTCGTAACCTCATACATGTGAGAGCTGTCACACACATTATCAGAAGGGTCATTCTCAGGAACAATATCCCATTTGTAAAAAATTTGTGTCTCAGTGAATTAAAACTTATTTAATTTGACAGATTTTCCACTCTTTAGTGTGTAATGAAAATAACTTTTGTATTACAAATTCATTTTCATTTAACATTTTCCACTCTTTAGTGTGTAATGAAAAGGTTGTTAAATATATATATTTTTTAAATGCTTGTTTTGTCATGTGACCTGTTTTTAAAATGACCCATTGAAATATTTTACAATATACACTGCAATTCAAAAGTTTGGGGTCGGTAAGATTTTGTAAAAAAAATTTAGTCTCTTATGCTCACCAAGGCTATATTCATTAGATACAACTGTAATATTGTTTTAATTCAGCATCATAGTCATGTCACATGATCCTTCAAAAATCATTCTAATACTCTGATTTGCTGCTGGTTATTTTGTGTGTGTTTTTTGAAGATTCTTTGGTGTCTAAAAGTTTCTTTAAAGCTACACTGTGTGGGAATTACTCCCATCTAGCGGTGAAATTGTATACGACTACCAATTGAATATTACTTTATAGCCCCTCCCATTCCGAGGGCGTTTTAACTCCTACGGTGGCCGTATTATTTCAAATCTGCCGGCAGTCGCGAGTAATCTCCCCCTCGCATTCGGTGTCACTGAGTGTAAAAACGCGAAAGGCGAAGCTTGAATTTCCAGGTATGTCCCTCTTTGGCTAATGTATTTCCAAGATGGAGGCGCAACATGGCTCGCTCGTATGTATTATAAATGGCAGATTCAACACTTACGGGAATACTTGATTAGTTGGTAGAAGTAATTACATTAATGAGCACATATGTTTTTGGCTAAGAATCAACTTAAATTACACAGTGTAGCTTTAATGAACAAAAGTAAGCAGAGTAAACATACATAGACTCATCAGCATTTACATTCTTTAACATGAGTAAAATCAGGTTTCTGTTTGCTATTTTATGACTGTTTGCTATTTATTTCTTCTGCCGAAATGAATGAGAGGCCAGTGAAAGGGGCCCAGAGACTCTCACTTACACACACGTGTCACGATTCACTGCACTGTGGTGGTCCGAGGATATTTCCAAAGTCAGCTTACATACATGTGCTAAGCTCACATGGTAACTCCCACACTAAAACATACATAATCTTTCTGCTGTCTCCAGGTCCAACATCTTCCTTACACGGTCTTTATTTGCTGATCTGCACTCTTAAAAGCAATAGTTCACCCAAAACTTACAACTACATCTCTTTTGTCTCTTATTGTCTCATAAAAGCTAGTCTATACAACTCATGCAGGGACATTATTCACTGAAAATCTTCCTATCCAGGGAGTCCATGAAGCCAAAATGGACAATTCTTGTTTTATGGAGCATGGCAGTATTTATTATACTTGATTTGATTTATAAAAAATAAAACAAAAATCATGTGCCCCTCATAGTCTCAAAATAATTTCCCCTCCCTATTGCAGCGATGGCTCTTCTGTGATGATGACGTGTTTTCTGGCCCGAGAGTGGCACAACCTGTCACTCACATGACATCACAGCAATAACAAACCAGAACGATCCAATCAATTCCCCACGGACAAAGCCCATTCCCGCTCTACATTTTTTTCTTGTGCGAGAACTGCACCCGGATACGTCTCAATAGGAAAGAAAAGACAACTTCTGTTCAATGCCGTATTTAACTGGAGCACTTGCAGTTTTGCGGACTTGTGATTGTCGTCTTGTCCACATGCTTGTGATGTCAACAAGAGTGTCGGATTTTCATGTTTCATAAGTGTGCTGACAGTAATCCATAAGGCCAGCATCTGGGACAGAATATTGACTCAATATGCAGTCTGTTCTTCACACAAATCTATCGAATGACTTGGTAAAAAGTCGTATGGACTAATTTTATGACAGTTTTATGGCCCTTTCTTTTTTTTTTTTTGTCCTTTTTGAGGCTTGACAGGCATGCTCACTTCATTTTGGATGAACTATCCCGTTTAAAGGCTGATAACAGAACTGTATATACTCTCCCATAGGCTGTTATCTCACTCGACGACAGCGTGAACTCTTCTGTGCAGTAGCCTTGGGCCCGGTGCCCTGATTATCAAAAACCTGTTGAAAAAAATCAGGGGTGAAAGGTAACACCCCTCAGTTTGATCCAGGCACGCGTCGTGCTGCACATCTCTTACCGAACTTACCATTTTGGTGAGAACGCATTATTAATGTTTGGGCCGCATCTGAACACATCTGGATTTCATCAGGCAGCTCTTCAAACATTGATCTTTTCCTTCAGCGCCCCAATTAGACTCCTTTAAATTCCTCTTTCTGGCCTGTCGGGGGCATCTTTATCTCCCAGCATGCTTATTAGATTTGGCTAAATCGCTTCCTTAAATAACAACGGGATGATGGTAGCAATGAGGATGGGCATCAGTGAAACATCAGCATTAATGGTTTCAGTCTGACTCGCTAATGTCCTTTCCTTTCCTAGAGCTTCAGTGAAAGTTTGAAGAACCTCTCGCTCTGTTTACGCAGCACATCTGGTCTGGTGAATATTTGCAATGCTGAAATATGGGAGAAACGGCTCTGTCCAGATGTTGCACAGCACGTCGATAACGCCGCTAGAGTCCATTCACCCCATATGTGCGTTTGCCCATTGCTGGAAATGTGCACTTTGGGAAGGGTCTGATGCTTTACTGTCGCGCATCTAATGATGCATGTCACTGTTATTGAGCATCAGTTTCTTCAGTGGAACAGGACTGAAAGTAGCGTATGTTGGCGCTTTTATACACTTTTTACAGTTTCAGGCCCCATGAAAATGATACTGCAGAAAAGTGTCTTGCTAAAAGACTCAATGGTGATATCGTGTGGGGTTTGAACCTACAACCTACTGTTCCAACACAGAACTTTGACCATTAGGCCACACCAGCCCATATCCTCTGCACTACGTGATGCATGCAACATCTCCAGGCTTCCGTTCATGAGACTGAAACATGAGGAAGGGTCAATGGGTTTGTGTAAAATCCAAACTAAATATACACTATTGTAAATGCGGACAGTTTGAAAACGGTGGCCCCCTATTAAAAGCCCCCTTGATTGTTTATTCCCCCTTAATTGCATTTTTAGTTTTCTATACCCCAAAAAAGCTGGGAGAAAAACTTATTTTATTAAATGGAATTTCAAATTGATTTAAACTCACATGAACCCTTCAGGCACTCCACAACCATAGTTTTTACCATATACTAAAAAACAAAACAAAACAAAAAAATCATCTTTATAATAATATCTTGCATTTCCACTTGTTTGTATGAGTTAGAGTTTTAACTCAAGTTTCTTCATCAGTAAAGTGCATTACAGCTGCAGGTTGTAACTCTGGCACTTTGTAGCAATTAAGCTTCATTCATAGATAATAAAGTTTAATTAAAAGAGTGAGAGTTTACAGTGTAGTTTAGTTTGTCATTAATATGAGATTTCAGAATTTCATTTCGTTTAACTTCTTGTCGGGACACTGATGGCTTAGTTTTACACTACACTAAAAACAGTGGCTGTCTTAAATTTTTAAGTAGCCTACAATCAACTTAGATGTTTAAGTCATTTCAACTTAAATTACATTAAACTGGCTTAATAATGAGTTGAATCTTGTATAACCTATAAAAAAGTTTTATTTTGAAGAGTGAAAGTAATGTAAAAAACATATGTTGTCATAACTTATTGATCATGTCATTTTCTGGTATTTGGTCACCATGGTAATGTTTGCAAGGAAAACATAGCTAATAGCACAACCAGTCTTAAATATTAAACATACACGAAAAAAATAAAATAATCCAATATCCCCAGAATCACGTTATACCCGCATATAAAACAGCCTACAGCACATTACTTTTTCTAAGACAACACAAAATAGTTATGGATCCATAATTTGATTAACTTTTTTTAGATGCATGAACGTTTTATCGACTTCACATTGCTCAAAGGCAATCTAACAGTGGCATCTTTGCACTGTGATCAACACAATTTAAAACACGATCAGTTAATCGATAACGCTCTTCACGTGGTCATGTGGTCACTCACCCGCATCCAGGGACAGTAAGACACACAGAAGAGTTTGATAAATCCACATTATGTCCATTTTCATATTGCTCGGTTTGATATTCCAGGAATTGGGATGGAGAGTTTATAAGGTCCGAGCTGGTGCTGGTGCTGCTGCTGGTGTGAGTGATGAACAGGAACAGATCGCAGCGATATTGCGCTCTCTCTCACTCACTCTCTCTCTCTCACGCACGCGCCGCGGACGTCAGCGTTTATTGGGGAGTTTAATCTGAAATTTGGAAGTGGATGTGGGATTGATCAGAACACGGATGAATGCATCATTTCCTAAAACTCTGACTGATAACCACATTAGAGACATGCAGATAAGGCTAGTCTTGAATGCTGCTGACCTTTAAAGTGTGATTGTTTTGTGGAGCTTGCAATTAGAATCTGTTTATTATTAGCCTATGTGTAAGATAGGCATCATATGATAATAGCAAATAACACACAGTTATGAATAAGGCACCAATAAATAATAATTCAACACACCAAAATATAAATGTACAATTTAAATAAAACCTGCATGAGCAACATATGGAGTTGTGTTTGATTATGTTTACACAATGTTATTAAAGGAATTGTTCACTACCAAATACTTTTTTATTTACTCAGAATACTCTGTCGTTCTAAAACTGAATTACTTTGGAACACAAAAGGAGAAATTCTGAAAAAATTGGCAGGTCGGTCTTTTGCAATGATGACTGAGCTTTTAAGCTTAAAAATAGACTCAACAGCTCCATAAAAGTATCATAATTTGGTCAGTGCATTGCTAAAAAATGCTGGGTTGTTTCAACCCAATTTTGGGTAAAATATGGACAAACCCAAACGTTGGGTTAAAAATGTAATTGAAAAATTTTACCCAACGGCTGGGTTTGTCCATATTTTACCCAAAATTGGGTTGAAACAACCCAGCATTTTTTAGAGAAGTTGACAGAATAATTTGGACTGTTTTTCCGTATTTAGAATCAATAAATAATAGAATAAAAATAATAGAAGCAATATAGTACAAAAATGTGTAAACATAAATGGGTTTTAGTGGTCAATCATCTTTGTTAATCACACATCAGAGCTCATTTAGTAAATCAGTCGTTCATATCTAGCCTTAATGGAACTTTATAGAGCATAAGACATAAGACAACAGCAGAGATGAACATACTAAAATTTAAATCTACCATGTCGGGGAAGTTTTAAGCAACTGACCTTTCTAAAATATGCATTTTCACGGAAGTTCAAGGAAGAACAGCCTTGAAACTCTGCACTGTGAAACACTTTTAAGGGGAGTGGACAATACATCATCAATATCAATGCTTGGACAGATGGTTAAATGAAACAGGCCCTAAAATGTGAGTCTGAGAGCTATCTTTGGCTTTTTCGCTCTGTTTCACTACACTTATTCATCAGAGGCGAACAATAGAACGAATCCAAAGAAAAGACAAAGTCCTCTGCCATGAAACTAAGCTATCCGAGAAATTAAAGCAGTCATCTGCCAGGTCACCTTCAGGCACAGAGTAGTTAGACTGCGATCTGAAAGTGAAATCACGGAAGAAGAGGGATTGGGGCTAAGCGAATCTCTGACCATTTCACACCCTGTTATTCCACAGCAAAGCCAACATATAAGCCACGGCATCAATAAAGAAAGACTTCAGATGGATCTCTCTCCCTCTGGATGCTGGTCAGTGTGGCACAGCTGGAAGCAATCCCATTCCGATTGCCGAACGCCGGGCTTCATGTTTAACTAAGTGTTCCTGAGTATTTAGACGCGAACCATGTGGAGGGCACAATCGTTATTTCACAGGAAATCCACACTTTGGCCGTTAATGGGCAGTTCTAAATGCCCTCTAGAGAGAGAGAGAGAGAGAGAAAGAGAGAGAGAGAGAGAGAGACATACAAAGAGGTGAAACGCAGACCTCGGATTCTTTCTCATTAAGTCGCGTGGAGCTTTTAAAGTCGACCTAACTGTTGAAATGTTTGCATTGCGGTATGTGTGGCGAGCAGGTGGGCCCAAGCGGCATGCTGGCCAGCCCAGGTGTCAGCGTGTCAGTTGGAGGGAGAGAGCTGTGCCTGGCGGGGCTGTTGGGGAGAATGTGGCCAGAGTAAATGCCTTGACTTAAACACATCAGGCTGGGGCTTTGACCACCACCCAATCCCCAAGGGCGGGCCCGGCCTGGTGAAACCCATTTCAAAGCAGCCCGCATGAACTCCCCTCAGTTTTACTGTGAAAATAACTCGTTTTACAACGAGATGAAAGAGTCTTTATGGAGCAACTGATAATGATACAGGCCCATTTGTTAGAACATCTGTCCGTGTCAGGTATCACACTCCAGAGTGACAGCTGTTCTGTGGGATGGGTCTGCCGAGGACAAGACTTGCCTCATCTAACTATCACTATACGTTTTCTGAAACATTTCAATTAGAGTATACTCAGGTTTGAGAATTTGAACAAACCCCTAAAGGTACGGTCACATTAGTATCGGCCAAATTTCACAGGCAAAAAAAAAGTCCACTATTGTTAATAGCTTTGCGATGTATAAAGCACAGCTCACATCAAAGTCACTTTCAAACCAAGCATCTTTCTGTGTGTCTGGCGAACCAATATGAACTCGTGATTCTTATTGAAATAAAAAAAGACTTAGCCCATGAAATTCCTACAGAGCAACAATAAATGTGACCGCACCTTCAGTGTTTGGCATGTTACTCACTTCAAATCATTTGACTTATTAAAGAGAGATGTACTTTCACCTGGTGGATGGAAGAACAAGAACAGGAGATGTCACAGCTTAATACTGGGGTAGGGATGGCCACCTAGTAACCACATAGCAATAACCCTGGGAAGGCACTATTCACATTTTCTTAATTTTTTTGCTTCTTTATCTTGCTGATCCCGACTGTGGCTATAACGGCCTGGCTCGGTACGAGCACAAGTCATTGAGTCAATGAGTTCATGTGTGTGATCTTGCTCCAAAAACCCTTGTTCCTTTTAGAGAGCACTTCATTAAAGTACCATCAGAACTCCCGTCTGAACCTCAGCCGCTCCTCCGACCTCTGTCTCTTGCTGTCTCATTCATTAATTGCCATTCTTATTCATTCTGATTGTATCTGTTTGTCACACTCCCAAACAGTCTCTATCTCCATCACTGCCTTTGCTCAAACTCTCCTCATCAGTGTGAGCGCCGTCGCCTCTGAGGAGAGCGCCTGCTTTCGGCTTCAGCCGTTATATTGCAGCTGGACGGAGAACAAGCTCAGATATCAAGGGAGGAGGAAAAAAGCAAGCCATGAGCACAGGTCTTAGAGTCACTTTAGGACAACACAGGCCTCTTAAAACACTGGAGAGAGATTAAGATAAGACCACGGTTTAGGTAAAATATGGATTTTCTGTCTGGTACATGTGAATTAGCACCAAGGGGTCACGTTTTGGCAGGCTAGAATAGGCCAGTTTGCCCCTACTGGTAGAAGTCTGCAAAACGCATCTTTTCCCATTTACAGCCATTGAAACGTAGCCATGTGTTCTGGTGGAATAAAATTTTTTGCAAGCAACATATAATTCTCAAGTATTTCATTGTGTTATGCTGCATGATTTGTTGGTGTTTTTAATGTGATGCCGTGCTGCCACTTTTTATAGTAAAACAATTGTAAAAAAAGCTTTTTTACCACTATCGCTCACATATCTCTCGTCCTGTTTCTTTCCCATACGGGCCCTTCAAATGTATATTTTCCTTCCTTCTTAAATTCTAATCTCTAAAAAAAACATTACTGTAGAAATGCTAGGGCATTAAGTTTCAAACACAAACACGTATGTATATGAGGTGTTGTGGTCTTTGTCTCTCATCTTATTTTACATTTGCTTGCACACACACACACACACACACACACACACACAATTGCGACATAAGTCTTGCAATACGGACTAGCTCTGAAACTAGCGAGATGGAAGGGTGGGTCTCACCAGAGCCACTGGAGGCTTGAGGGAAACACTTCTTTTCCAAGACTGGGGTCTGTCATCCTTCTGTGTGCACTTTTGCACATACAAACACACATGAGCAAGTACCATTCCCTCGTGGGACTAAAGTTTGAACACTCACCGAGTTAAAAAGTAAAAAGAAAATCTTTACTATGTACTTCCATAAAAAAATGCCAGGCACAATATTTTTATTGTGTTCATGCTATATTGCAAAACACTTTTGCTACTATTAAGGTTAGGAACAGGTTTTGTGGTGTGGTTAGGCCTAAGGCGTTAGTGAACAGTGTAATTAAAGATGTAATTGCAGAAATGAATTACAGCTGTAATACCATGCAGGTATGTGTTTTATATACAGTATAAGAACAATGTAAAAGAAGTATTAAAGACACTTAATATAAAGTGGGACCGAATGTTGCTTTGTGGTTGCTAAAGTGTTCTGAGTGGTTGTTAGCATGTTAGCATTTTTATCACTGTTAGCATATTGGCATAGACCTTATGCACCAGAGAAACAAGCGCACAGCCATCTTTAGAATTTTGTGTTTAAACTTCCGGTTTTTTTCTTCTAGTAGCTCTGTATATTTCTATGGCATCGCTGCTGAAGAGTAGCTGGTGAAGTCGATTTACTCATTGTAGAGTTAGCGGAAGTTATCACGGGCACTGTAATGTTTGAAGCGGATGTCATAACAAATGTCAGAAGACCGGGAAGATTTCAAAACGAGCGGTTCAGTCATAAACCAGTGAGATCTTACCTTCATTCTGTGGAAATACAAACCGGAACTTAACAAGTGCAAGTGCTGAAAAGGGGCGTGGCTACATTAGTAGGCTACTATATTGTTGCTAGTGTTAGTTAGAATGTTGCTATACAGCTAAGGTGTTCTGGATGCTTGCAAGTTTGTTACGTACAGGCTCAAGTCAAAATAGTCCATCTCAATATATCTGTTATATTCTCGTTCCTATAAATGGCTTGTATCCCTTATTCAGTTATACAATGCCCGTTTTATTGCCCTCCAAGTCGTACGTTTGATTGCTTTGAAAAGAAACATATATGTAACGCATGATGCGGGACATCTTGCATGTCCAAGTTTATTACTTAGGGTCAGGGGTTTCGTGAAAAGAGTTAGCGATAGTAATGATGATGCTTGCCTTTTAGCAAGCACTACTAAAAATATGGCTAGCAATGAAACAGTGATAGATGTGTAAAGGAAATAAACTTCGACAATGACAACTTGACAATGGAAAGTTGCGAATTTCTCACTGAAAACGGTTCAGAGAGTCTAACTAGCAAACGCAGTGGTGGAACAGCCAATCATGGCATCCGCATGCTGGAACCATAGTTCTCCCTTGTGTGGTAATAAAGCGGCCCTCCAGCACTATGAATCTGCACGTCTGGGGCTTTCCTTGCTTGTTGTGTAGCGATCGTTGGTCCCGCGCTCTAATAGGGAGCAGATGGCGTGCTATTTCACAAGTCGCGCCTTGGAAAAACATTCCTGCACATAAATCCAATTACAAACGAGCAGGTTTCTTAACCCCGGTGCGCGTGCGACCGGCCACAGATCACATCGGTCCAGCTTACGCTTTCCCCAGATAACAATGGAAACAAAGAAAAGTGGACTGACTGACCACACTTTTGTAACTTGACGTCAGCGAGGACACAAATGAACAAGTTTCACTGAAGCAAATATAATAATTATGTTGGAATAAACAATGTTAAGAGGACAATTTGCTTTGTGGTCATGACTCAATCTGGAATTTTCAGGGATGCATCTTCACTTTCTGACGTACGTTTGTCTTCTGCTCTCAAAATGAGTCTTTACAAATGCTCATTACATCATATCTTGTAAAGAATTGACACTCTTCCTATTTAAACAGCAAGTTGGGGCGGGACATATCAAAGGCTAGTACTTTTTTTTCCCAAATAGACAAAGAGGTTTAGTTACATCACAAGTATGATCCACAATTCGCTACTTGCTATTGCTAGTTTGAGGCAGGTGAATTAGGGGAGGGGCATTCTAATTCCAGAGAGCGTTTGATTGGGCAAACATTTGTAGTGCAAGATGAGTCATCAATATCTCTGTCCTGTTTCCATAACAAAATGTTGTCATCATGAAGCTTAAATCAGTACAGATAACAGATCCAATGAAAATGTTTGACAGAAACTAAATCAAATGAAGTCCTGTAAACGATTTATAATCTCAGTGGTGTTGACTGACTCAGTCCGTTTTGCTTATTGGTTGTCTTCCAGTTCCTGGTTTACAGTTTTGAAATCGAGCCCAAAGTAAAGACCCTGCCCTGGCCTGGAAAGGGTGGAGGGCTGGAGCTCTGGTGCTGTGGCAGCTGTGAGATTGTCTGGCACCTCATTGCTTACTAAGTGGCTCCACGTGTGCGGGAACAAGCCTAAATAAATTGCTTTACCCTTCCAGACACTCAGCCACACGGCCACCCCTAGCACCCTGCTGAGAGCGCTCAAGACCGGACTCGGGGTGACTGCTGTGTCTTAAGTGGAGTTATTAGCGAGGAAGAGAGAACACAGAGGGAGAGGGCAAGCGACAGAAGAAAGCAGGAGACAGGTGTTAATAGATGTCCTGCAGCTATCAAAAGCCCTTAGTGCAGGTCTGGGTGCTGGACTTCAGTTTCACAGGCAGCAAATTACCTGGACCGCAGTTTGACCCCCTTGCCTTTCAAGTACACACACCACCCTAACCAAAAAATATGTTTGGCATGTGAGTTTGGACACTAAGGGTGTGAAGTTAGTGACCTACAAGTATATTTTCATTGTAAATCTCACTGATTAAAAAGAGAAAATATTCAGAAAATCTTGGCCAACAATATAAACCGAACCTGCATCTTTAACATGTCTGGTAACAGAAAATGAGACCTGAAGGATATTGGGATTACAAATCCAGTCGACATTTGCTTTTCCTAATGGTCCACATACAGTTTCACATAATCCAAATGCTACATGAATGTTTCAAATATATCAATGTACTGTAGGGTTTTTGTTTGAAATAGAGTTAGTTAAAAAGTTTGTTAAAAGTCAACATTACATTGAGTTTTTTTAACAGTCCCACCCTACCATCTTTAAGGTCTGTGAGAGAAATTAAGCGTTTATGGGTATTCACACTTGTAATTCGGTTCTTTTGTTTTTTTATGTCTGGACCAAAAAAGAAAATGATGCATTTAGTCCTGATTCGCTTAGCGTTCACACTGTCATTTTTGATGTGTGTACTTATGGTGGTATTTTTAACAGCTGAAAAATCACAAAAAGCTTATAAATTGTGTCAAGGAATCAAAACAGCTACAAGAATTCCTCTACATACAAATTTAGATCTGCTGCGAGATGGCGGTACTGAACTGTAATGGGCAACGTAACTCCAGTGACGAGAAGAACCAGGTATCCTTAAGCATTCTGTCCTTTTCAGGGTCATTTCTTGTGTCATCACATCCTATTTTTGGTTCATTTAGATGTCTTTGGTCTGTGTTGCATTCATATTTCAGTCAAAGTGCACCAGTGTTCATTTGGAATCGCAAAGGTGGGTGTTCGGATGGGAGGGTTTAAACTTATTCAAATGAACCGAACTAACAGAGCAATCACACCAGAGTTCATTTTAAATAAAACCAAACTTGCCAAGTGTGAACACACCCTATAACCTCCTTCTCATCTCCAACAAGCTACAAACTTCTCATCGGATCCTCTTGCTTGTCTTTGCCTCAGCAAATATTGCTAATGCTAGCTGCTAAACTCTGCACAATGTATCTGGGCTCTAGTGTTGAGGTCAAGGTAAATGAGCAACCCCAGCAAGTGAAATATGAGCTCCAAAGAACCTCTTTTTCTACAATTGCATACCTGGACTTTTGTTGGGGATAAGAACTTGGATGGATGATGAAGACCAACAGATGTTCCTCTCCCTTAATTCTTTGGGAAGTGAACCATGACGAATTAAAAATGGCCATTTAAAGTCTGGAGGAGAAGTCTTGCAGGACTAGGTCAGTGTTGAGAGTTTTCTACAGCGATAAACCATGTTTTTGAGCTTATGATGGCCAAGAGAAGTTGGCCATCATAAGATGCATCCCAAATGAGGAAATTGATTCCAGACAGATTCTTCCTCCTTCTGTTATGACTTTATAAGTCCAGGCTTGTCTGAATTCTTTAGTGCACCTCCAAAAGACCCAAAATACCATTTCTAGGGTGGCACTGGCTCGACTGAATTAGGTGTGGGCAAAAACCAAACTGGCACCGACAAGGAAACAGAAAAAAAAACACATACACTCCGTCTGCCACACACACTGAATTCCAGTTGCTGGAACACCAAGAGAAGATGCCACTGGGATGCAGAACTTGAAAGGGGATAAAAGAGCGTCTGTGTGCATAAATAAAGCAACCCCCGGGGCAGAGTGACTCCGCAGCTGAAACATAAAGCACATTAAAGCAGATTAAACACTCAGGCAGCTGCCTGGCATCTCACATCGTGCAGACACTTTTAATAACCCTATCATGTCACAAGATCATTATCACAATCACTGCTTCCTGCTGCAAAACACATCGTGTTATTGTGAGTCAAGAGGTTGTGTTCAGAAATGCTGACTCCATCTATCCCCCACCTGCAGATTCAAAAAGACTCTACACATCGCCACCTTCTGAGATACCATGCTTTGGTCAACATTTGAACATAGCACACACTAGCAAAGAAGTGTAATGGATTAGTCATAATTAGCATTTCAATAGGAATCCAAGGGGTCAGGGATTTCACATGATCCATGCAGATTTCGTATCGGGTTGAGTTGGTCATGTAAATTCACTGCAATGTCCAACAGACAGCTGTTTGGTTTGAGAATATAAAACCAAAGCTATAATATTGACAATGGATATTGGACCATAGATAATTGACAATTGATGATAATAATATTGCTAAATTGACTGCAACTTAAAGTAAAATGC
Source organism: Phoxinus phoxinus (assembly GCF_949152265.1). Classification (NCBI taxonomy): domain Eukaryota; kingdom Metazoa; phylum Chordata; class Actinopteri; order Cypriniformes; family Leuciscidae; genus Phoxinus; species Phoxinus phoxinus. The sequence continues at coordinate 12,594,223 of NC_136884.1, forward strand.
TGTTACAATGGAAAAAGTGAATTCGGAATACCTATACCAGCATATTACTGACTATATCTTTATATAGCAGAAATAGCTAGATTAACATGCTAGCATTCAGCTTTTTTTTTTTAGCATGTACCATTGAAATACCATGATATTCTTTGAAGTACAGTGCCCTAATAATACCATAAAGAATGAATATGATAAACTTTCATTGCCATAGTAATAACATTTATTTGCATTAGATCTCAAGGGAAAAACTGATCATGGTACTATTGAATTAGCAATGGCAGACAGAGCTCAAGGAAATATTATTTATGAACTGAGTTCCGCTGATAGTTATAGGTTTAAGGGTGAACCTATACTTGCCTTTTTTCTAAAAAATCATATACGAATCACATCATATGAAATCGCCTTCTCATAAAATAATTGTTTTCTCATGAGATTTCTGAGAGTCTTTTGTTTGGATCACTCTTCTCGTTCTCCGTGCAAATATTCAACACTGAATTTACTCGAAATCAGTTATTCATGAGGTTACATTTTGGTTGAGGTGCTGTTTATTGAGAGCATTAAGAGAGCTATTGCACTAGGTTTTGAGACCATATCTAGCGTTCGTAGTTTCACTGATGGTTGAAAACGTTGCTTCCCCTTCTCTTTCCCTCCTTTTGGCATTGTGGTGGGGTTCAGCCGGACATTACACACATCTGTGAGAAGTTATTGTGTTTGGCTGTGCTGCGTGCGGCGGCCAAATCACTTTCACAACAGACAGCTAGACATGAAAGGACATGAAAAGCAAGAGCGCTACCAGACTCCCGCTTGCAGAGCGCGTGTCTCAAATGAGTCGCAGGTGAGTCACAGTCATACAGTTCAGGGGGTCTGTGGAGTTTACAGCTGCCGGTATGGACCCTGTGTGTGTGTTATATCCAAAAAAACAGTCCTTTTATTTCTAGTGACCAACACCCAGAAGAAAGACTTGGCATCTAAACATTCTTGATTGTAGTGGTTTTTCTGACTACAGAACTGTTTACAGCACCTGGAATTACTATTCATACTCTGCTGAACATCTGTATCCAGCCATCCATCCTTATGGGTGAATCTCGAAGTAAGGAAGTAAGGAAGGAAGTAAGGAAGGAAGGAAGGAAGGAAGGAAGGAAGGATTGAAGGAAGTTAGGAAGGAAGGAAGGAAAAAGGAAGTAAGGAAGTTAGGAAGGAAGTTATGAAGGAAGGAAGGAAGGAAGGAAGGAAGGAAGGAAGGAAGGAAGGAAGGAAAAAGGAAGGAATGAAGGAAGGAAAAAGGAAGGAAGGACGTTAGGAAGGAAGGAAGGAATGAAGGAAGGACGTTAGGAAGCAAGGAAGGAAGGAAAGAAGGAAGGAAGGAAGGAAGAAGGGACGTTTGGTAGGAAGGAAGGAAGGAAGGAAGGAAGGAAGGAAGGAAGGAAGGAAGGAAGGAAGGAAGGAAGGAAGGAAGGAAGGAAGGAAGGAAGGAAGGAAAAAGGAAGGAATGAAGGAAGGACGTTAGGAAGGAAGGAAGGAATGAAGGAAGGACGTTAGGAAGCAAGGAAGGAAGGAAAGAAGGAAGGAAGGAAGGAAGGAAGGAAGGAAGGAAGGAAGGAAGGAAGGAAGGAAGGAAGGAAGGAAGAAGGGACGTTTGGTAGGAAGGAAGAAGGGACGTTTGGTAGGAAGGAAGGAAGGAAGGAAGGAAGGAAGGAAGGAAGGAAGGAAGGAAGGAAGGAAGGAAGGAAGGAAGGAAGGAAGGAAGGAAGGAAAAAGGAAGGAAGGACATTAGGAAGGAAGGAAGGAATGAAGGACGTTAGGAAGGAATGAAGGACGTTAGGACGGAAGAAAGGAAGGACGTTAGGAAGGAAGGAAGGAAGGGTGGAAGGAAGGACGTTAGGAAGGAAGGAAGGAAGGAAGGAAGGAAGGAAGGAAGGAAGAAAGGAAGAAAGGAAGGAAGGAAGGAAGGAAAGAAAAGGGAATTCCTATTCATCCTCTGCTGAATATCTGTATCCAGCCATCCATCCTTATGGGTAAATCTCGAAGGATGGATGGATGGATGGATGGATGGATGGATGGATGGATGGATGGATGGATGGATGGATGGATGGAGTGCTATGTGCTACTGTTCACCCAAAGCGCTTTACAATCAGGACTCTAACATATATTTTTTTAATAAATATTTTAATTGATTTTCACTGATTTCTCTCATTACCACAACACCTTTCGCAATTTGCAACCTAATATTTTTTTTATATTTCATTGAAACTTGACATATTTTCAAAATGATGCAGCAAGCCTGAAAGAGCACGGATGTATTTTATGCACAGATTAATGTGTAGATAATGTATGGATTAAACAGACTATTATTTTTCCATTTTATATTTACATTAAATGAACACCTGTTGCAATAATAATGCGTGGTTATGGAAATGAGGTTGATGCTTTCGGTAATGATAATAAGACTTATTATGGTTGAAAACATTATCAAATTTAATGTAGAAAAAAGTAGCACAGGGTTCAATTTTTATTTTGCAGTGGCTTCGGGTCACCATGAAGAGTTACGCGTGACAAATACGACAGGATGTACACAACCTGAACCTATATATATATATATATATATATATAGGTTCACTGTATGGCAATGTTCACTAACACTGTATATATATACGATAAGGAGTGCTGAAATTTCTATAAATTGTGCAGTGAAACGAACCGACAGCTTTCTTGGGTATCTGGAATCTGTCTCGAGGCGTTCTGGAAAAATAGCAGCCACTGCCATTTCATGAAGCATCAGTGAGCCTTTATAATGGAAATAAAGTGGTCTAATAACCAGATGAGATACAAACAGTGGGGTTTATTCAAAAATAATTGTTCAGCAATCAACATTTAACCCCACCGAAATCCAACCACAAAGCTAGAAATACAGCTTGAGAAATACTGCAAAAATGAGACGACCTCATCTGATTCTTGAGGTTTGGTCCTTTGCTACTTCTTTAGTTGTAGGTTAGAAACACTGAGTCCCCACAAATACCAACAGACAAGAAAAGACATTGCAGGCTAATATCACTTCTGGATTAAAGCCCTGCAGTCAGACATGTTGGTCTTGCATGCTAGTCAGTCTGATTTGGTTTCGACCACTAAGATGTTTTGGATTCTGTAATGCATCCTTACTTAATGTAGGAAATGTGCAACAGTGAGAATGTCTAGAGAGGAAAACATGCTGTTTTAATACAAACAACTAAACCACGTCGTTGTCAAAATCGAAGATGCTGAAGATGGCACTTGTGAAATATGTCCGGTTGAAATATGTGCCGAGTGAGCATGTTTAGTTTGTAGTGTGCACCGTCCACTTTTATTTATGAGTTCAGGGTCGAAGCGGTGACGAGGGAGGAAAAACACAAGAACACGTTCCTTTCGAGAGCCACCGCGTCTCCAGCGCATTGTGAAATAAGGCCTTGTAAAGAGTCTCGCAAGAATGTCGAAAATGTGTGAATTACGAATTATTCAAAGCAACTTTTAACAACTGCAGATCCACACAGTCATTAAAATAATAGTATAAATGAATAATGTACTAACAGCACAAGGATGTTTACTCTACGATCCTATTCACATCAGTCACTTCATGCGTCATTATCAAACAGACTGCTATTTACACGCAATGGCCACTTAAATGTGACACTAGAAATATTTCTATCTATGATTTTGCCAGACAGCAAATTAATATGTATTTTTATGAATGTATAGATAAATTAAACATTCAATTTATAAATTAAATGAAATATTGAATTACATTAAATGTCAAATGAAAAAAAAAACGTTTTATTTTGAATTAAAATAGAATTACTATTTTTAAATGATCAAATTAAATAAAAAATGTAATTACACATTGAATTACATTAAAGCATCAGAATTTAAAATTAAATTGAATATTAAATAATGTAATAAATTACATAATAATAAACAATAATACATATTGAATTAAATGAAATATTTAATTAAATTAGCCTACATTAAATAAACTTTTAGAATTGAATTAAATTAAATTAACTTTTCTGAGGAATCCCAATATAAATGTATTGGCTGTAACTGCCAAGCTAACGTTAAATTGCTTGCTACTCTTGGCCAACTTTTAGAAAGGCAGCGTTACAGTATAGCCAAAAACAAGCTAAATATTGTTCATTGGCTATTGATTATTAACACAATAAAGCATGTATCAAGCAAGTAAATAAAGCCAATGTTGATATCATGGAGTCATTCTCCATATCCAGCCCTTCTTTCTGTTTTATACCCATCCAATGGCATCTTACGAGACAAATACTATACGAACACGAATCGCATGAGTAAGCAAAGTTGTGATTAAAATGAATTATGAGATGCAAAAGGACCAGAGACAGCGCTATCCTCCGTCTCACACCTGCTCGAGTAAACACTGCATTTCTCACATCGATTCCGAAGCACAATCAGATATTTACACTGCCGCTTACAGTCCACAAATTATTTTACAGCATTAGAAGACTGACAGCTTTAATAATGCCTCAGCCGTTAATATTACAGCTTATTTCCTCCCTCCAGTCCGTAAAATCTGTAATTTTATATCGTACGTGTCCTTTCAGGGCTTCCCCCAGCTGTTTCCCAAATATAAACGGGCCTTTCATTAAACAAAAACACTGCGGGGACTGTAATTGAACTTATTTGAAACGTCCCCGAGCACTGAAGTGCCATACGCGAGCTTTAACGGTCTCGGAGTATATCACACATCGCAGAAGGAGACCGTTTTAAGATGGGCAATAAACGCGGGAACGACCCTGTAAATCTGCATGCTGCTGGTTTCACATTCAAACTCAAGGTGAAACACTACAGAGGCCTTCAATGTCAAATCAGAGTTACAAGCAGAGCAGAGCGAGCGCATATAGCAACAGAAAAGCGATGGCCGTCAGATAACATTGTGTGAAAATATCAATGGCTTTCAGGGATTCGAGGGCCGTGTTGTGGTTGGCTCGGTCCGAGTCCTCGCCGATGACAGAGGAATGTCACATGAGAGCAGAGAAACAGCAGACTTCAACTTCCCTCTGACATACATGGGGAAAAATGTTTTGGCACCAGGACAAATACAAGTAGAAGTGATTTTTGGAAAAGAAGAAAAACAGAAAACCTGTCACGGTCAAAGCAGTCAAGGCAAAGGACACAGCACCTCTTCCATTGGTGGCAACGTTTTTATTCTGAATATACTTGAACATGAGGATTATAAACAGTGGGATTTTTTCTTTTTAATCATTTTTGTTGTGGAGAATTGTATTTTTACTTCTTTTTTTTTAACAAATATACACACTAGTTGACTCCTGTGAATCAAGATTCACAAGATTGTTACGCATTAAATCAGTGGTTCCCAACTGGCGGGCCGCAGGATACGGTATCAAATAATAATAAAAATATAATAATGCACGAAACTTAGGGTCAATGCCATATTCAATTCTATGCAAAGTAAAACAATGATGTGAGGGATGAACCTATGTCGATCGTTCATCCAAAAAGCATTGAAAATATGTCTATCCAAATATTTCCAGCACGCACACACACACACACACACACACAAAAACTAAAACTGAATTAAAAAAAAGAAAAACTGTAAAAAGTAGACCGACATCAGTATGTCTTTCCCTCACAGCTTACAATGAAACATGCTGTCTAGCTCAACTAAGGTCTCAAATTAGTAACAAAACAAATATAAACGTTTTAAAGGAAGGAGAAAACGCTTCCTATATCTTTATTTGACGTCAAAAGCCTTGGCGTAATTTCAGTTGTCATTTGATAGAAGCAATTTAGCCAAATTAAGCCGATGACAAAATGGTTACGTGAAATCAGTCAAAATCCTCAATCACCATAACCGAAACTATGCATAGTAAAAGAAAATACAACCCAGATTACATTAAACACAGGTTACGTTTGATATTGTTTGGGTCGGCACTTAAAATCTGGCTCCCGAAGCAAAACCAGATGGGAACCACTGGATGAAAGTACAATTGAGGGGGACTGAAAATAAGCCCACAGATAAGTCCTCCTAAACCCTGACTGAGGCAGACTGACGGTCAGCCAAGAGGCAAGTGGAGGCAGCGGGATGTGACTGACCACTCAAAACACGCTTCACACTAGTAGACTATTCCAGAGATTACAACACACACAGTCCAGATAGACAGAGAACCGAAACGCCAGCTTCAAAAAACCCACATTTTGCAGATATTCTGTTCCTGAGGTGACAGCATCTGAACTCGCAGTCTACAGGACGTCTTTTTTTTTTTCACCCCAGTTTGACTGAAGAACAAAAAGTGGCTATATCTAATTTTAGTATTTTCGAAGGAATAATATGAATTGATCTCGTATTTCCACTGAACATCTGTCTTTTTGATATCCTAGAAAACACTTTCACCTCTATTAAGGTATCCTGTAAACAATTTCTGTCAGAAGATGGAGACCCTTAATTCTTTCAAATACTGGTCCCAAATCAGTTTTGACATTTGAGGTTAAGGTTAGCTTGGACCGTCAAGATTGGGATACGTCTCGGTTCAGCAGCTGTCGCCCCAAGAAAAAGGCAGTGAAAGTTGAGGTGCGGTCACATTAGCCCAAAAAAAAAAAAAAAGGCCCTTTGTCTATTGTCAATAGTGTAGCGATTTACACAGATGTCACTTTCAAACCAAGCAGCTTTCCGTCGGTGAATGCGCTGAATTTGCGTGACTAACTTTAATATGAGCCAAACCTGCACGGAGAACTTTTTCACCCTCATGTGAAATTTCCCATTGAAATGACTGGATTTCTCCCATCAAATTTGGCTGAGGAACTGTAAATGTGACCGCTACTTTAAGGCAGTGTTCTGAATAGAATATTAGCATACTACTTACTGAATACTGTGCAGTATGTTCCATCTCTTTAAACATTCCAAACTGTAGAATGCTACATTGTGACATCATCACATGGCGTCCAGTTATCTGGAAAAACTGAACAGTTGATTACTGTACTGTAAATATGTACATTTTTGCAATCACACTGGAAAACGAAGGTCAAGTCGGGGCGCATTGCATTGTGGGATGTGGGATTTTTAGCAAAAATAGTTGGTCTTCTGTATTTGCATATTGAAAATTTGCCTACTGTCCATAGTATGCATACTATATACTGCGAATATAGTAGAAGTATGCTAGAATGCTATTCCGAACAGAGCCGTGATCTGTTACTTTACACACTCCAGCACCATACAGAGAATATTCTAGCATCACACACACAAAAAGCACACAACTATGCTTAGTTTTCACTTCCAGTGCAATAAATGCCAACTAAACCGGGCATTAGGAAGAGATGTTAATATATTAAAGGTTTGAATACCCTCACTGGCTGCTTTCCTGTTTTTTTGAAGACAAATAGGTCGGGAAAACTGAGTTCTATGGCACTTTTAAGTACAGGTAGAGGAAGTGAAAAACATGAATTTTAGTACATTATACTTAGTGTAGATAAACAGGATTACATTAGTTTAGCTGGGAATTAACATGGGTAATCCGTCGAGTTAATGTTCTGGAGCTGGAGATGTTTTCAATCATTTCTCATTTTGACAGCTAATTACCTATGATGTTTATGGTATGGAATACATTGATTTAATGCACTTCACTTCTAGAATGCTTGTCTGATTACAGTGAAGCGATGAATCACGGAACGATTTTGCGAAGAATGGCTTTTCAACGCAAGCCAACTCCACATCATGTTGTTTTCAGGTGCATTAACAAAGACGTTTCCCGCGTACAGAGGAAATGATGCGTAAAGTAACAGTGGCATTGCTCACTGGAATTCACTTTCCATCCCAGATTTGGATGTTCTGTGGCTTCTGTGGCTCCGTGTCTTTTAATTTCCTGTTTTTCTAAGCTAAGATCATGATGATAGTAATCTGCTGATTGAGACCTAAATAACTTTGCATGTTTAAGCCAAAAACAATGCAAATACGGTTCAGTGGCCATTAATAACTCTCAGAAATCACGTGTCTGCTAGTAATTGAGCATTTCTAATACATTTCATAATCAATACAATATTGAATAAATTGAATATTGGCTAAGCACCAGGAATCCCTCCTTCTCTTCAAAAAATAAATAAATGCTTAAATAGAAAGAAAAAAAAAGAAAGAAAAATAATAATAATTCGTCTTGCTTTTCTTTTTCACAGGCTTCCATAATTATCCTTGTCTCTTCTCAAAATCTTAATTATTCCATACATTTTGGATTCGGGACCAGATTTCACTGAGGCACAAAGATCGAGTCAGGATCTCTTAAAGGGATGAAAGTTTCATTTGTCAGATCAAAATGACGATATTATGCATTTCTCTGCAGAGCAACCAGGGTCAGATTGCACATGTGATATTCCTTCACTTATTTTTATATGTATCCATTTACATCAAGGCACGTTGACAGGAAAGAAAGGCTGACAGAGCTCTGCCTCTGACATTAAAGTGAAATATGACACATCAGAGACCCGAAAGACAGCTCAACCAGGGGCAACATTTCTCATAAAAACTCGAGCGTCTCAAAATAACTGTAAACATTAGATGATTTTCTTTCCACCTTTACGATTTCTCCAGATGATATTAAAGTGTGGGAAAGAGCAACTGCCACAAATGCCTTTTCACCCTTCTGCATATCCACACACATACATTAATTATGGAACAGAAAACTTAACATTAAACATACAGCAAATCTTTAAATAACTTAAAAAATCTTCAAAGATCTCAAATAAACAGGTAATTCACCCAAAAAAACTAAAACAAAACACACACATGCAACGGCATTTTTCTCTCTCTTCATATTCACAACCAGGACACATAACTTTGCGAGCTAGCTTTTAGGTCGGTACGAATTGGCAGTCGTTTAAAAAGCCCTAAATAAAAAATGACAGGGCAGTTTGGCCACACGACCCGCTTGGCATCAAGTGCAAAGTACAGCAAGACCACACACAGGGTAAAGTTTGGCAGCAGTGCACGTTTGAATGCACCATGGGCGGATAAAAATCACCGTGTGATAGCGAATACGGGCAAATGGAGGGAGGGATTGTTCTCACACAGCGGTCGGAAACGAAATCGATATTCCCGAGGCACAGAGGTGGACACCACTGGGAAAAACAAGAGACTTTTGCTATTGGGTCGCTTGCTCATTTGTCCTTCTTTTTCCAGTAATGGGCTGCAGACCACAAACAAGGTTGGATTCTGACCCGACCCTGAGGGGTCCATTAAATATCTCAGCAGGGCAAACGTGACGAGGCCATAAAAGTCACATATAAACAGTTTGTAATACCGAGGAACTAGTCGCTGTAAATATGTTGAAGGACAAATAGGTTAAAAAAGGCATCACACTGGTAAAGGGTGAAACTTTGGTTGGCAGTGTTGTGATTGGATCATTTTTTCGTTATTACGCTGGGACGTAGTTCATCTCCATGGGCAAAGTGAAGATGAAGTGTCAAGGTCTGCCCACCCAGTTAAGTCTGCCCACCCCGTCGCTCATGTGGAGAGAGTCCAACCTCAGAGGTCAAATGTTAAAGGTCGTTGCTCATTTATCATCTCCGACCTACTTTGACCTCAAGGGCTGTGAGTGATCATGGCTTCGGTTTTGTACTTCCTGGGTCAGTGCCTCTCCCTCCGTGTGCTGGGCTGTGGCGTGGGAGTCCGGATGAACGTTCATATGTGATGTGGTATGTGTTTTGGCATCGTAGAGGGGTGTGGTGTCTCTGTGCTGAGGTCACGAGAGACAGTGTCCTCGTCCAATCAGAAGCCAGAGCAGCAGCAACTGGAGGATGACCATGGACACGATAGACGGAGTCAGACCTGAAGCCCCACCACAAGTCTCATTCTTCTCCTGTAATCATGCCGACAAGAGAAAGCCAATAAGTCTGGTAGGGAATTAATGGGATGATAGTGTAGGAATTACCGTAATGACGAGAAGTAAAACCTTTTTTATGTCAAACTTGTAATAAATTGGGGTTCCGAAAGGAAAAGTCCCATTGAATGAAGAATTTTCTCCATAGAGAATATGCAATATATTAAACGTTTATAGCAATATATACAGTATATATAAAAACATTAGTGCTGTCAAATCATCTAACATAAATATAATAATATATATACACATATTATGTAAACAAAAACGTTTATGTATATTATAATAGTGTGTGTGCGTGTCTGTGTGTGTGTATATATATATATATATATAAAATATATATTAATATATTAATACATACACACATTATGTAAACAAAAACTTTAATTTTAGATGCGAATAATCGCGATTAATCAATTTGACAGCACTAAAAATATTTTTAAAAATATTAAAACATACAAATATGATTACTTTTAATTAAATGATGCCATCTCGTAATTACGGTAATTGTGACAGTCACAATTAATCTATACTTTCGGATAAGTACTATTATTAAATATGCTGTAATATGTTGGTGATAATTTATTCATACGAATGAAGAGGTGTTGAATTAGTCAAAATAAAACAGCAGTTTAAGAAGACACAAGAAGCAACAGCTAAGCTAATTAGTTTGACTCGTGCAAAATTAAATGCATGAAAGAAAGAGATATTAATCTGAATTAAAAAAAATATATTAAAAACAATGAGCGAGGCAAGAAAGTATCATTAAAGGTGAAAAGACAGAAGTGTGCCGGCTGATAGCCTTATTTATTCGACAAAATGCCTGATCTGTTTTAGCAGCGGATTCAGGTAACGCATCAAATTTGCATAGAAAGATATCTTTGTTCTGAAAAGAAAAATGAAATTAAACATACTATTTAAATACTCATGATACTCAAGGTGCAGAGCTTAACCACTGTGGTTTGAAATAGATTGTGGAAACTTTGTGAGTAAAATGAGATACGATGCAAAACGATTTAGTGAATGTACTTCTCAGTTGGCAGAGAATAAATAAACAAATAAATAATGCAGGAGAGAGAGAGTGAGAGAGAAAGAGAGATAGAGAGATGGACTGACCCGAAACAGCACATGAACACTGGCAGCAGTAACATGAGCAGAGAGGAGAGCAGAGGAGAGGCTGCATTTCTCCTACACATGGCCTCATCCTGACATATATTATACAGCCAAATACACAGCAAGAGAGAGAGAGAGAGAAAGAGAGGAAGAGTCATGCAGAAAAATGTTTGACAGCAGAAGTTTAGGCAACACACAAAGAAGTGCTTGAAGCGTTAATACTGTAAGTTCAAAGACAGAATCCAGAGCAGGAAGTAAGTGTGTGTTTAGATAAAGATGCACTACTTGCTCAAAAGTATGTGGACACCTGAACACCCCACTCATATGTGCTTGCTGAACGTTTAGATTCAATATCATGGGAATTAATCCCATGTTTTTAATCAAAAATTCTGCGTTCAGTGGGGTTCATGTCTTGGTTTTGTGCAGGTCTTCCAACACTAGACTCTTAATTTCTTTAAAAAATATGCATAACTATACGCTTGACCTGTTAGTCACCCATCTTAAACACCCAAACCAGAAAAGTGGGTGTCCACATTCTTTAGGCCATGAAATGTACGTTCTTGTGAGATTACAACATGTCAAACAAAGCCAAGCTCTCCTAAAACCAAGATCTATCACACAGAGACTAATATCAGAGCTGATTTACATTGATTATATCTCAAAAGTGCTCATGCAGTGTCTCAGTGTGGTAGATGTCAGGTAATGACTGAAATGAGAGCAGGAAAAACAAGCCATTTTAGAAGAATATGGGACATGTGAGATCCAGGCATAATGCACATCAAGTCGTGCTGAACGCTAGTTTGGTCTCAATCTGTAGTAGGATCTTGCCGGAAGAAGGTGTTTGGGTGACTTACATTTTTGTTGTTGTCAAAGCACTCTTTCGGACCTCTCCGATACCGTGGGTTCTGGGCTAGCTGGCAGGGATCTGGACCCGGAGCTGTGAGCCCAAGTTCAGGAACAATATCATGCTAATATTCTAAGTGAGATTTAAGCTAATCTAAATCTGAATTTATGGGTAAAGTTAACTATTTTATGAGGTGGTGATTTCGTATGAATTCGGACAATGCGAGTGGTATGGAAACGATTTTTTGAAGAAAAGCATGGAGGTCCAACTCAACTACACCCCTAAAAAAACTAAATGTCATTGGGACATATCAAATTATACGATGTCACCAATTCACCTAAATGGATTTAAGACACCCCAGCTGAAAATAAAAAGAGTTTATAAAAGCTGGTCCATTCTGGTTTATGCAGGTCTGGTATTGGTGGTCTAGCTGTTGATTTTTCTGGTACAACTCTTCAAGTCTTGCTAGTTTAGCTAGCAATGTAGCCTGATGGAGACACCAGAATACAAGCGTCCCATTATTTAAAGTACAGATAAAACTTCGCAACCCATTTGACCTTGATATGTGAAGTATTTCCAAGTAAATTGAGGCATTTGATGAGATAAACATGTTGGATAATGACTGGTCAACCATTTTCCCAGTTCACTGAAATCAGCTGTTTGGATGAAGCGATTAACTAAAATGAATCAGACACAAAGAGTTACTGGAAAAGCCATTTCTAGTTCTTTTTTTAACTTCCTTCCCAACACTGACAGAGTGACCTAATGAGTTATCATCATCATTGTGTGTTTCAATACCAAATGGCAAGTTTGTTTGTATGTGTATGAAGGATACAAGGCTTTTCTTCCTGGGAGAATGGATTTTCATCACATATCTGGCAACTCATCTGTGTGTCAGCAACAATAAGCACCAGATTTGTCTTCGGAAGCTTTTCAGCTATGAACTGCCTGAAAATAAAAACAAAAATATACACAACCTGACGGGGACAATTCACCTGTGATAAAAAAAATCACTTTGATCATTAAGAATTGGGCCTACAATATATTAAAAACATTATATAATTACATAATAAAATATTCTATTGAATTTATTTATCATTATACGATATGCCATCTAAATAAATACATATTTAATTTATTTATTTAGTGTTACATGATTTGGCATTTAATTCATCAAATCAATCTCAATCAATATTTGTTTGAAAATGGCTCCCAAATGAAGATAATTTGCTGTGTTTGTATTTTGTATGATTAAGTTAAATTTCCAAAATGGTCTCCATTTCTTACCTAGAGCAGTTTAGACACTCAACAGTCCCCTTAAAAGTTGTCTCGTTGTTCTCAAAGAAATACTGCGTCTGCTCTTTAATGCAACTCTCTTTATGTGGTATTTCAGACAGGCCATCATCTTGTTCCGCTGCGAACAAAACACAGTCGCAATTCAATTACAGTGAACTACAATACTTTCAGTGTTTCTTTTAATTAACGTTGATTCAGTGTCTAAAAAAACCCTGCTGAAAAGTCAATGAGCCAATAAAATAAAAATAAAAATACAAGAAAAATAATAATTTCCCAAAGTACACCGAATACAGTCAAAATTTACACCATTCTTCTTATTACATTTATTGTATTTTGACATTCTGAAACAGTCTAATGAATATGTGGTCACGCTTTGCACACAATTTCATCTTTAGCATTCATTAGCATTTCTAGATAAACCAGAGGATAATAAAAACAGGCCAACTGCCAAATTGCAATGGCTTAATCATGGATTCACAGCATTTAATTACTAACGTCAGGCTCTTACCTGCCTCAAGGAAATTAGGAAATGTGAAGCTGACAAACAACTGCTGCAATATTGACCTGGAGAAATAAAAATAAATATTGATTCCGCTAAGAAATGTTTCAACTGCTTTTGTCTATATAATAGCAAAGTCCCTTTAAGACAAGTCATTTCACTCGGCGGCCATCTTTGAAACGCCTCTCTGGCATGCAAGTGGAGCTACTAATTTGAATGGGGAAACATCAAATTCTCCAAAACTGTTCGCCAAGCTTACGATTAAATTTCATATTTGAAATCACCAATGAAATCTGACAACAACTGTCTCATAAATGTTTTTAAATGCTCGAATCATGACAGAAAATGACATTTTTCAGGCTGGATCAAGTGGAAGAGCGGGTCTGACCGTTTCTACAGCTGCAGTGACACGATGACTTTACCTATCGCCGATTGGCTCTAATTTAGAAGGCGGGACTTATTCCGCCATGTTGAGCGGTGCACTTTTCCCTCATTCAAAACAATAAAATGTGTTTTATGTCTTGTGTTATTCTGTAGTCTTTGATATAATAGGGTCCAAATACAAAACATAAAAGGATCTCCACAGAAGGAAGGTAATATGAGGGTTAGTAAATTATACCATAATTTTGTTTTTGTTTGAACTAAGAAAGTGAATTAGGGCAACATTTCAAAAACACTTCTTCACTCACCAGGCTGCTGCAGAAGCCCACCAACCAATGTTCAGGATGTCGGCTATGGTGGGCTAAAAGGGACAAACAACATAATATTAAATCTACACAACAATTCCGGGGGCACCTAAAATGTCCTTGTGGGCAAACCATCCCGAATAAAATCAATAGATTAGCTGCATCTCGCAGCATAAACTCCGGGATGTTGGCACCTTAAACTCTCATTCTCTCAGACATTCTTCTCTAACTTTGCAAGTTGCATATCCGGAGCTGAGAAGCACCAAAACATCCTGATTTTATTGGCAGGGGCCCCTATTACGACCCTGCCAGACAGAAAGGACCCCGTGCCAAACAATACGGGAGATATTAGACGAAAGCTCAGCAGATGCAAGCATAAATCCACAAACAAGGCTAAGCGAATGAGCTCAGGGGACGATTAGCCGCCGCACACGCTGCTCTGATTAGCATGAGAGAGGAAGTGTCTCTTTGTGATGATTCATGGTTGACTGTGCGTGTTTTGAGAGATTTAGTCACCATGTAAGACAAGGTCGTAATCGTTCAAGTCACACAGATCAGAGAGAGTATCGTGAGGCTAACTTATCAGTGTGATATGGAACAATAACACGAAGTTCACTAACCGCATGACTAAACTTTATATTCAGAGGAAAATGTGCTACATAAGCAAATCCTTATTTACAAGTGATAACTTCGCCAAAACAGTTTTAAGACAACACGCAAACCACTACGCTACGGGATAGACTTTCATTGTGAGTGAATTGCTGTAAACACTGACTTTACACTGACTTTATTTTTGGTCATGAGGAACTACAATGAATTCAAAAGAAGATGAAACTCACCACGTAGACTGATCTGAGACCAGCGGCAGCTTTAGATTCTTTGGTGGGTTCACAGAGAGCCTGGTAGTCATAGGTTTTGTTGAGTGAGTACAGGGAGACATTCATCATATTTCTCATTAGGCTGGGGTCAATCATACCGAAAAACTGTCCGATCTGAAAACACAGAAAATGCACAAATACATGTTTACATAAAAATAGGGGTCATAACTGTACCATAGAGTTCTGTTGTTTTATAACTGGGATAATTATAATTACTAAAGACTAAAGCTGCGGCCACATTAGCGACATTACGGACAATTTTGCTGGCAAAAAGTTCCATTGTTTATTACCAAAAGTGTAGCATTGCCAAGCTCACACAGTCACTTTCAAATCAAGCAGCCTTTAATTGGTCAACACTGCGTGCACCTTTTGCAAAATCTGTGTGGGGAAATCTTTCGCCCTTAAGCGTATTGAAATTACTGGATTTTTTCCACGAAATTCAGCAAACGCCGCACAAACAAATCGTTGAATCCTTTTTCTAATTGGAGATATCTCCAAAAGAAAGGTTTAGACAGATTTATCTTATTTCTGGGGACAATTGTAAGCCCCTCATGAATCTTCATTTTAAAAAGAAACAGTAACAGACTTTGAAGATTTACCACTGAAAAAAAAAAGTATACAAAGGCTATTTCTGTTTTTCAGTTAACATAATTTAAAGCCAAAATGAAATGTTTGTTTATTCGCCATTTGCTCTGCAGATGTCCTGAGATGAGCTACAAACAGTCTAAGGGATCAAGCTTTGAATACACATCCATCTGCTCCCGAAGAGTGAGTCGTCAACTATTAGCAGTTTTCTGCAGGACAAAGTGCGGCTTTCTGAATCTGATTCGTTGTCAGTGAAGCGCATTGTTTAGTTTGGTAAGGTAAGGTAAGGTAAGGTAAAATACATTTAAAATAAAATAAATAAAAAATAAAATAAATAATGGAAGCAGATGGTATCTGTCAACTTTTTTCATATTTTCCACACTGATTGATGGGAAAATTCTGCAGAATGTGTTCAAAATAGTGAATTGAAAAAATGTTGACTTAGCAACATTGTCCTATAGTTTAATAGCAGGCATGTGTCACTATGAGGATGAGGATGTCTGTCTGTACTTATGTGTAGAATAAGTTCACGCTGTGAACTACATGCTGTGTGTTTAAAGAGTGTGGAGCCCACCGTGCTCAGGGGGCCGACAGGATCTCTTCTAATCTTATTAGGAAAACCTACTTCATTACCATAATTTAAACCATAGAAAGAGTTGTCTGAGAGCCCAGGAAATCTCTGAGGTGTGATACCGACCACGAGTGTGTGAGGAATAAAATAAAATAAAAAAACACGCCCCTGTTCTGGTTACTGTTACGAACACACACAGCTTAGCTTCCAGCTTCGTATTAGACGTAAAAATGTAAGAGCGCGTTCGTCCGAGACTATAAGTCAGTCCAAAGGTGACATAAATCCTAGAGTGTACAGAACGGCCGCCGCTCCCCGTGCAATAACAGCCGTAATGAATGTGCGGTCCTAGCCGACCCCTGGAGAGTCTGCCCACACGGAGGGGAGGAGACGGGATTTTAGGGCACAATCGGTCCCCTTGGCTTCGGTCCTGCTGCCAAACACTCCGGCCGTGATTTATCCCGCACACACTTTGCTCTGATTGGTTTCCCTCACTGAGCCTAACTTTAAACATTTACTCTACTGCTGTTGCCGGCGGGGTGCAGGTGGGGTTGGGTGGGTGCTCTCCAGGGGTCAAAGAAGGGGAATGTGGAATGGAAGCAAAATGGAGAGGTTCTGATTGGGTAAGAAAGAGAGGCCCACCATACTCATGTGCTCGTCCTGATTGGCCATGACAAGGAAGCCTCCATCGTCCAGAAGTACACAGTCCAGATACTTTGTGAGAAAAAGATAAACACAGTTTTAGAGTAATATACACTAATCTTTAAAAGATTGGAGTCAAGATTATTTATTTATTTTTTAAGAAATTAATACTTTTATTGTGCAACAATGTATTCACATGATCACAAAAAAAAATCACTAAAGAATCCGGAAAAAACTTTCCACAAAATATTAAGTCGTGCCGCTTAATATTTTGTGGAAAGTTTTTTCAGGATTCTTTAGTGATTTTTAATAAGATACTGATAATAATAATAAATGTTTCTTGAGCAGCAATCATCATATTAGAATGATTTCTGAATGATGCTGAAAATATGGCTTTAAAGCATATTAAAACAGAAAACACTTGTTTTAAACTGTAACAATATCTCACATTACTGTTTCGTACTGTATTTTTGATCTAACCAATGTCAAACGGTATTGCATATAATATAGATAATATCATCTCTTCAGATCTAACAAATAAATATGATCTTACCGCATCATTTCTCCTGCACCCACAGATTTCACCAACACACTGTGCAGGAAGATTTACAAATACAATATCGGTCATCAGTCAATATTAGAGATTTCTTTTATTTATTGGTAGACATTGGACATATTGGCTCATATTGGATATTTAATTGTGCATGTTCTTTTTCACATCTACATTTAGATAACAACACATAATAACACTTTTATTAACAAATATAGACGTTAACTCTTTGCACTCACTTTAGGCGTAATTGTAGTGTTCATGAAGCTTTCCATCCAGCTCTGTATATCCAGTTTTACACCGACAACTGAAACATAACAAAAATGAGTTTAGTTTAAAATTTTGCATCAGTTCACATTCTTAAATAGACAACAATTCAAACCATAAAGATTCATCCGATTATTACTAGTAATCTATTATTAGTATATTATTAGCTCTACTGATAATGTTGGTGCCAATATCTAGGGAGCAAGATGGCCAATGGCCAATGTCCAACAGGTTTTTTATATACCGTATATATTTAAAATATCGTCAGATTACTTGACTAGGCTTTTATGTTGGTTTATCACTTCATACTATGTTGTATCTTTCCAAACCACTGGCTATCTACAGTATATTCCTATGGTAATTACTGAAACTATAAAGTCAGACTCTCACCTGCTGGTTTTAGCGTGAATTCATCAATTCTCAGGTCCATCGCTCTGCTCGCTAAAACTGAATCTTGAGTTTCTAATAAAGAGAGGACAGAAAATGTCCATTAATCCATAGGAAAAGTGGTATGTGCCTGTATAATCATCACAAACACTTACTATTGTTTGTGAATGATGTAAATATATAAACATCATTGTCCAGACTTCTCTTATAGAAACTGGACTCATAAGTTTCTGCATCTTCTGTCCATTCTGGACCAGCACTGCAAAACACATACACAGAGACAATGGGCCAATCCTATGGGTCTGCCTGCTATTCCTAAAACGTAAAAAAATATATAACAGATTTACCTCGCAGGATAGACTCTAGTGACACCGCCATCTGTCGCCACAAACTTAGCCTTGATTCTGTCATTCCTGACAACCACACACACAAAAAAATCAGTGTTTAAATATATGAAGTTGACAGAAAAATTCATGCTTCTCATGTGACTTTCTCTCTCTCTCTGTGGAACACAAAAGGAGATGCTTAGCAGAATGTTCATCCTACTCTTTTCCATACAGTAAAAGCATACAGTGCCCAAACTCCTAAAAGGACAAAATAGCACCAAAAAAAGCCATTTTTAAGATGCTCTTTTGTCCAATTTGAAACTTAACCGCCCCTGATCACTATATGCTTTCAGTGTATGGAAAAGAGCAGCGTGAACATAGTTCAAAACATTTGTGTTCCACAAAAAAAATGTTTTTATAGAGGGTCAAACAGGTTTGGAACAACATCAGGAGAGTAAATGATGACTGAAATTTGTCTATCCTAAGTGAACGTGGCCTTTTTTGTGTGTGCATTTTTTATAATTTGGTGCAACTCACAGTCCTTGTTCGCTCCAGTGTTTGGCCAGTTCAGCGGTGATGCCAGCGTCCAGCAGCATCCTGTTTATTAGGTCCATATCACCTGAGGAACAATACACAAATAAAAAAGCCTCAGTTGACATATCGCCATTCCTTTACAATCGTCCATCGCCCGAGTATCAAAATGACCCTCACACTAGGAGCAAACCCTAACGGAGGATCAATAGGCACAAAACAAAGCTTTACGTCATTATAAGCTTCACCTTAGACTTGATGAATGCATAAACACCTGTTGGTCATGAGTAAGAACAGGCTCCACATTCTGACCTTAGAGGCAACCCATGCCAAAGTCATAAAGAAGTAGAACTTCATAAAAAGAGAGCGAGACAGTGACGCAAAAACGAGGCGGTGAGACGCGTCGGGGAAAGTAACACGCAGATTAATTTTCCGAGACGTGAAACACGATTGTATTCTTCGGCGGTATGAAACGCCAGTAAGTGTTCAAAGGTTTTTCGTTTTTTTTTTGGTGCGGGTACCTTCAGAACATTAAAGTGCTTTATAACATCGCACTGCAGTTCATTACCGCAAAGTCTTTACGACAAAACACACACACTTCAGAAAGAGCAGCTGGCGTACAACTTTATTCCGCCCCCCCTTTGCACGCCGCATGCTTTTCATTAGGACCTGATTGAGAGCAGCGCAAGAACACAATTCAACTGATCCGCCTGTGTTTGACAGCGAGGAAATCGTGGACTTAAAATACCAGGCCTCTGTGACAAATAGCCCCAAAATTGAGCGTTTACAGTGCTGTGTTTTGCCGGTTACAACATTTTATTGTCTGTGCTCATGAGGAAGACGAAAAAAAAAAGAAAGAAAACCAGACATAAGTCAAAATCATTGTCTGTTGGTGAATGTGAGTGAATTTTTGCTCTGTTGTATTTCTTTTGGAGCATTAATAAACATTAATATATTATAAATCTAAATATTTAAGTTAAGTAGTTAAGTTGTTAAGTTAAGTTAATGTCCTTGACCAATGTACCAGCACACATCCTCTCTCTCTCTTTTTCTGTGACATGTCCTGCTTTTCCTCTTTCACACGGGGTAATTGGTGCCGAATTGGGGGGTGGGCTCGTAGGTATAAAGTATTACGGCCAAACCTACACATTCAACACATGTGCACCAAACCAAGTGATTACCGCAGCACCAATAGATCCCGGTGAGATCAAAGCGGCCTGTGGAGAGGAAGGTGAGGGGTGTGTGGGGGCAAAGGGAGGAGGTTTACTTAGCATTAACACGGTCAACAAGAGAACAATAAATATAATTAGACTGAAACTGACACCACAAAACCTCGAATTTAATCAAGAAAAAGGTGTATGAGAACAGCTTTTGATGTCACGGTTTTAAACCAAAAGCAGTTTGATTGTGAATAAAATATTAAATCTATGCAAGAACTTAAATTGATTCCATTTTTAATCTAATATCCTAAGTCTATGTAGTTATTTTAATTTTATAATGCTAAAAAATATGGCTATTACTTGATTTTTAACCGTTTAGGCATTATTTAGTAAAAAAAAATTTACATACAATATTATATAATATTATATATATATATATTGTGTTAAACTGTCATTTCATGTCAAGTCATTTAAACTTAAATCACATTAAACTGACTTAAAAAAATGTGTTGAATCTTTGTATAACTTATTAAAAAGTTGAAAATGGCTTAACTTATTTTGATGAGTTAAACTAAGCAATGTAAAAGCATATGTTATCATAACTTATTGATCTTTTTTTACAGTGTAGCAATACAATGTTGTGCTATTTTATAACACCTGTGTTAAGAAAAGTTGTAAAATGTATTATGTGTAATGGTATTATTTAGTAATACTGTGATGTAGTAATACTTAAAATACTGTATTTAAAAAACTATTTAAAAATTTGGTTTAGGATTAGATGCTTATAATTACGCATCATTTACTATCTTTACTATAATCAGTAACGTGTACAACAAGAAGTGTTAACCAATGTAGTGATAAAAAAATATATAAAAAACGTGTCATTGCAATAATTTGTAATACTATAATATTGCATATCTAAAAAAACTCTATGTAAAAATATGATATGTATAATATTTCATGAGTTAATTATAATCTCTTTAATTATGCATTAAAATGCGTAATTGAAATATTAAGTAATAATATTTATAACACTGTTACAAACTACATCTACAAATTACAAATAAGTATTAAATATGTAATGGCATTGTTTATTAATATAATGTGATATTTTAAAAATACTATTATTAAGTGCAACAAAGTTTGAATTATGAAACAAAATGAGTGAAATAAAAAATAGTTATGAAATATATACATTTATTAGCTAATAGCTAATAGAAGCTACTACTTTTAAGTAAAGTTGGTCGCTCAAAAGACATGTTTTTAATCTAGATTATGACCGCATGAGAGAGCCCAATGATCTTTGAACTGGCGGTATGAATCCCTGGCCTATAAGCTATGGTACCATCACACTCCCTGTCACAGCTCAGTTCTGGATTTGAACCAGAAAGATACTCACACAGCGGGTCTGTTGGGGGTCTTTGTGTCAATGTATTGGTTGAAGTCGATGAGAAATTGTGTGTTGTTGTCACTCTGATGTTTCAGATCTGTGCAGTAAGCTCCTAAAACACGAGAGGAACATTTCTCAGAATCATTTGGAGAACAACACGAAGGAAAGTAAACAGTCAGTCACAGAACTATCCCTTTAAGAAACTGACCTGGGTGCTATTAGAGTATATCCATACTCTTCAAATTTGTCCACCTGCAGGCTTT
>NC_136884.1:12616282-12658782 GCF_949152265.1 Phoxinus phoxinus
CACTCTGATCTAAGGCTTTCTGCTCATTGCGAATGACAAGAAATGTTAATGAATTATGCATTCACATGAGCTAAGAGAGATGACAGATGGGGGGGGGCGGGCATTTCACACAGAAGATACTTTTGAGTTTGATTTTTTATATTTTGTTTTATATTTTGAGTGGCTAAACTGTCCAAATAATTATTGAGACCACTGTATTTTCAATTGATTCTAAATTTCTTATTAAATCTCTGATGTAGAGCATGGTTAATATAGCATGGTTTATGCTGTCACAGGGAAAAGTCAAGGACTCTATGAGTTATTAGTACAGACTGTTATTGCAGAACAGTAACGTTAGAAGCCTTGAAGTTGCACAGTCCTGTTAAAGTTAAAAAGGACACACACATACCACATCTGCACCTGGACATGAACACGTGGACCCAACACACATATAAGGAGGAGATGCTTCCTAAAGAGTGAGGCCTGTGTTTTGTTAGACCGCCCCTTTATGAGGCTTTGAAAGCATCCAGATGATTCAGAGAGCGAAGGGGCGGAGATTAAAGTACCGGTTCAGAGCACAAGGAGTCACACTCATGTCTTCTGCGGTTTCACCTTCTAAACCTCCAGGAAAACATCCACTAAACATCTCCCGATGCTCTCACACATACACATACACACACATTCACAAAAATCTCAGGCCCAGTGAGGAAATGTACAGTCGCACTTTTTGACACTCATACTGTTGACAAACACAGTGAAGTTGCAAGGAGAGAACACTCAGCTGGGAAACATTCACACATGCAAAGCAGACGTGCGTGTGTTTGTGCATTATTTTCTATGGTGACTGTGATTTAGACACTGTATGTGCAGAGCAGGTTAGAGATAGACCGATAAGGAAAAATAAAATAAAAATCTAGTTTAAAACACGTGTATATATATACAATATATATATTATTCAGTATAATGCTTTTGTGGAGTCGCACCACATGATATTGTAAAATCTAAACTTATAGTACTCTATGAAATAATTTCCTGTTTTATGATTTTTTTATATATTGGACGCATCACATGACTTTGATTATAGACACAATTTAAAATATTTCACTAAAATGCACCACAGATTTTTTTTTAAAGAAATAATAATATTAGCAATATTAAATATTAAAAAGTATGCCAAACGGTTTAGTATATTTTTCTTTTAAAGAATTCCATCCTGTATTTTTTTCCTCATATTAATATCAGGACAGTTGTACCACCCTGACATTTTTTTTTTTTTTTTTAACTTTAAAAAATAATTTTAATGAAGATAATGAAGACACAGTATGTATGTACTTGCATGTAAGGTCTTTCTGTCCCCAATCTTAAAATTTGAAAAAGTTACATTAACTCAAGTGTCTTGGACTAAGTGCATACTATCAATAAAATGGGTTAAATTTGAATTCAAATCTTTATTGACAATGAACAGCTCAGAAAATGTGAAAGACGATTCCATCTGAGCCTGGATATCGTCACAAAAAACAAAACAATATCGGCCGATCTCTAGTGAGTATCACTGGACACATGAGAAGGAAATACCGAAGGAAAATACTTGCCGGAATTATTTGAGGGACTCCAAGCTATATACAGACAGGGAAAAGAGGAAAGGAGGAGAGATGAAGAAAAAAAAACAGAGAGAGAGAGAATGAAAATGGTTTGGGGAAGACAAAATAAAAGAAAAAACACGAGGGGTTTCACAATATTTTATTCAACCCCAGAAGCTTTGAATAAGAATATTGCACAGGAACTGTGAGGGCTCTCCTGAATGGATGGGCATTTGAGATTTGCTTTCCTCTCCCAAAAGCCACATGAGAGAGGACGAGAGGGTAAACACACGCACAGAGGTGCATCTGGAAGAAAAACAGGGTGTAATATGCTCAGGGTGACACGCTTATGCCTTTAAGGGGGTCGTCGTCCCGTCTGGCGAACGCTCTCGAAGACAGACCACAACTGAGGAACCACGCTGTTGCATCTCCAGAGGAGGTGAGGGTGTCAAAAAAGGAGTTCACACTACGGTTTCTCATCTCTGAGGCCGAGAGATTGGCATTCCACTGAGTTTGATAAAGGTGAGTGATGGTCCGGTGGGTACTTACATTTTGCCTGAGTGATGGTATCTCCAATAGTGGCCTTGATGTAACTCACACTGTAATCGGGTAGAACTAGAGCAAGACTACAGAGAGAAGACACAGAAAATTAATTATGAAAGCAGTAGTTTTCCTGACATTATCTGAAGTGAGAAATGAACACCCAGTGGAATCAAAATTGGTGTTTTGTAGCTTTTAGTCCATGTAGGTTGAAACATTTATAGATTCAAATTTAAATTAAGGAGATTTGATCCTCATCCTAAACCTAAATGACTGTTTTCTCTTATCTGTGTCAGTATAATGTCAAATATATGCTGAATACAGTTCATTTAGACTTTGAACAGTGCCCTCTAGTGGCAGTTCATACGTTCACAAACACAAAAACATGTAACAACAAACTTAAAATGAAAAAAGATTCTCAGACCTGTAGTCGGTCTTATCGACTGGAGCCCAAGTGTAGGTTCTGGTGCCCCTGTCTATGTAACGCTGCAATGAGAATAAAACAATGAACCAATGAAAGAGGTTCAATGAACCATTCATTCTTTCTAAATAACTAGTATCATAGCCAATGGTTCTCAACTGGTCGGTTGCAAACCAAAAAACATTTAAAAGGGAAGAGAAAATGCTTTCCATATCTTATTGTTGTTGTTGTCAAAAGGATGTGTGGCCAGTCAAACTCTGTACCATTTTAGTGCAATTTCATCTGTCATTTGTTAAAAGAAAAATATGATCTATTTAACATTAATACGACTAGGATAAACTTGGTTTTTACTGACTAATACAAAAATTATACAGTTTAATATTTGATTTTAAGGCCATTTTGTTTGCTTTTGTACAAGTGTTACAATTTGAAACCATTTTCATGTTGTTTCCATGTGTGTAAAATCTGGGTTCTGAAGGGAAAAAAAACAGCTGAGAAGCACTGCTTGAGATTTAAAGTGTGCACAATTACCTCATCTTGTGACTTTACAAGTGTGCGGAATCCCCTTTGACCCTTGTGACCATCTATCATGTTTCTTCTGATCTAAAGACAGACAGAAAGTCAGACAGACTTGCTGTAAATACGTCACTGGAACTAAAAAAAAAGGACATTGCTTTCATTTACTATTGTAATCTAATGTCCCGTTGGTCACTCTCAAGTGAGAAAATAAGTCATTTGGGCTGTGAAGTGAGAAAATGATATTTTTGTATTCAACATATTGTTATGAAATCACACAGGACCGAGAATCAACTTTGCAGTTTGTTGATGCTTCGATAATCACTTTGTTATGACTTTAACAGCTGTACAGCTCAAGGGATGTTACAAAATCACACCAGCTTTGAATCTGATTGTTGATATCAGATGTTTGAGCTTAAAGGGACAGTACACCCAAAAATGAAAATTCTGTTATTATTTACTCATGTAAAGAAGATATTCTGAAAAAAAAGTATTTTTTGGTTGTTGTTGTTGTTGTTGTTGTTGTTTCGTTCATGCAATTCAATTCAGTTGGGTCCATTGACTTTTCATTGGACAAAAAAATAGAAAAGAAAGAAAGAACGTCATACAGGTTTGCTCTATATTGCTCACCTCTACTTTCATTTCATCCTCTAGTTCAGCATCCAGGAAGTCCAACGTCACGGGTTCCTGAGACTTGAGATCCTGCAGACAAACAACAACTTTCAAAGTAATACCATAAATCAATACTGGTCAACACACCATATTTGTACGCAAAAATATTTACCAATGAGTCACTTTTTCCTTGAAGAAGTGCCTAACAAGGAACCGTTTCTCAACATGTTCCATACAAAGTGTTCACTAATCCCATGGATCACTGACTAAACATTTTCTAATTGGCATGCATGTGTTTCGAATAAATGTCGTTTCATCTCTGAACTAAACAGAACGATTGTGTTTGGATTGCGCAAATGATATTCATTACAAAGGGCAGATGACCTCTGCGGATGTGGGTGGCCTGCATTATTTCAACATAACCTGTAGTGAAGGTTCTTCAGCCATGCATAACTGACCATACACATGGTTATGGGCAGCAAGTTTGTCTAAGAATAGAGAAAGAAATATGAGTGAGAGCCGTACCTTTGGCTGAAGGTTGGGATGAAGTAGCACATAGCCGTTGGGGTCGATGGCGAAGTAATATCCATTTGGCCCGAGCTTTATAAAACAAAAGACAAGAGCGATGACGCATTTGATAGGCTGTTTTTGTTATTGTACCTTTAAAACTGCAAAATTACATTTGTTCTTATTGTATAATATTATTATGATTAATTATTATGTATTATTGTACTTAAGCTATTTTAGTTTCATTCTAATAATTGAAAAAACATTAATATTTACATATTTCTTGAATTTTAACAATGTGATAACTATTGGGTTATAAGTATTGACTAAAATTTTAAGTAATTGTTTCAACTTATTACACAAAAACTAATTTATTCACTAATTTCATTAACCGTTAAGTCAAACAAAAGGTCAAATTCAGGCACAAAAGGTCTGATTTCCTTGCTTTCATTGCGTATGCATGTCTATATTTAAGATTTATCTTTTATTTCAAAAGAGTTGGGAGAATTGTTTCACATGATATGACCTATTTAAATTTATTTGCCATTAAAAAAAAAAAATGCACAAGATTTAGTCAACGCAAGGAATGCAGCAGCACTGAACGTGACCCGGCTGCTACAGTTCAATGCAATGGTTGTGCAAGTTCTTCGATGTTGCAAACCATCAGTCGTAAATAAAGAAGTGCAGATTGCGCCCACACGCTCTCACGCCTTACAGTGAAGCGAGGAGTCAGAGTCTTGATGTCGTCCAGAGACACGTCTATGGCCATCACCCCCAGAATCAACTGGCTTTGGCCCTGCAATTGATAACAAGGACTTTTGAAAACAGATCTGGCTCCACTTCAGTTCATCTGATTCATAAGACGAACATGAATTAACTGAAAACTGTGCCACAAAATAGTACCTTAGTCTTGTCTTTAATGATACTGGTTTTATTGAACACTGGTAGAGTGCCTGTAATCACAAGACCCAGTTCCTGCAACACAACCAACAGCCATTTAGTACTTTTCAATCAGCATCATTTAACAAATCTGATACATATATATAAGAGTTGACGCACCAGTGCATCCACGTAAACGTTAGTCCACTGCACATTTTTGATTTTCATATCTTTCACCATGGGTCTGCCCAACACATCCAGGTACTCCTGTATGTAAAGTAGTCTGGTTACATTGAAATATGATGCTGAAAAAGAAGTCACATTTATACACTAGAGCGATGCTGTCAGATACCTGGGTGTTGATCCTGATGGCTCCAATGGATGGAATCTCATAGAAATAACCTGCAGGAAACCTTAACATCTTAATACATGGTTATATATAAAACACTTATTAGGCTAAATGTCTTTCAAATTTCATATCATAAAATTTCAGTGTGTTTTACCTTTGTTATTGCAAGCCATCCATTGAATTGGGGTCTTATCATAGTTATGTTGGCCCACAGAAAAGGTGAAGATTCGAACCTGAGAGAAGAGAGAAACAAATGGATATTGACATAATTATAGTGGAAAAGTAGGAGTATGCGTGTACATATATTACACAATATATTAACTAAACCTCCATTTGGGACATCCGAGTATACACATTCATTGGTAAAAATAAAATAAAAATTATATATATATAATATATTATATATATATATATATTTTTTTTAGAAGTATTTCTTACTGATTACCAATGCTGCATTTATTTGATCAAAAATTCAGTAAAAACAGTTATACTGTAAAACATTATTACAATTTAAAATAATTGTTCTATTTTATTACATTTTAAAATGTAATTTATTTCTGTGATGGCAAAGCTGAATTTTCAGCATCATTACTCCAGTCTTCGGTGTCACATGATCCTTCAGAAATCAGTCTAATATGCTGATTTGCTGCTTAAAAAAACATTTCTTATTATTATTATTTAAACATGCTGCTTAAAATATTTGTGGAAACCCTGCTGATACATTTGTTAAGGGATTTGATGAAGGTTCAAAAGAACAGCATTTATTTGAAATAGAAATCTTTTGTAACATTATAATTCTCTTTGCTGTCTCTTTTGATCAATTTAATGCTTCTTTAATGAAAAAAAGTAATAATTAAAAAATATATATTACTGACCCCAAACTTTTGAAAGGAAGTGTATATATATATATAAATTGTGTGTGTGTGTGTGTGTGTGTGTGTGTGTGTGTGTGTGTGTGTGTGTGTGTGTGTGTGTGTGTGTGTGTGAGTGTGTGTGTGTGTGTGTGTGTCCTCACCTTCTGCTGGCCAGGGTTGTACTCTTCAAAGATCTCTGAAGCTCTGTCCTCCCCTCCGTCAGTGAATAGCATGATGATCTTATTACAGTTTGCTCTTGAGACATTAATCTATGAAAGGAACAAATCAATATGCGGGAGCAAAGATTCTGGACAGCAGTACAATAACAGTCCAAGAAAAACGAAACACAGTAAACCACTGCGATGCCTCTAATATTCACAACTGATAAAAGTTTTGCTGATTATAACTAGCACAGGCCACAAGATGGTGCAATAAACTAAAAACTTGTCTTTAAACATTAAACTTGTTATCTGGCAGGAAGTTCTGAAATGCACAAAACCGTAATCTTTGTAAATCTCAAAATACACAATATATTATATTCAACTTGTGGGTCACACATATTTACTGTATATTAAGACAAAACAAATATTTACATTGAATTTTTAAAAAAATTTAAAGGCTATACATTGTGAAGGTAAATATGTTACTTGTGAGGGGTATTAACTGAGTAATATTTTGGCCCCATAATGTCTCTTGGTTTACACATTTAAGCTAGATTATTTATTCTTACTGAGGAGAGTTGGTCAAAAGCCTCCTTGAAGCCGATTTTATAGTCAGTGGTGCCGTTCGCAGTGATCTTCTGTACCGCCTCCTTCAAAATCTTCTTATTGCGGACGTTTGCTTGGACCAGGTTTTCAAAGCAGGCAACCGACTTGGCCGAATTGTTGAACTGAAACCATATGAAAGCATTGTGATCAGTTGGTAAGTTATCAGTAAATACGGTACATCTCACTCGCACACATGCAAGGACAGTTCTGAAATAATTTTGCATCATTCAGAAACAAGGCTTTGTTCAGTTCCTCTATACAAGTCCCATGGCTCAGTGCCAGCAATACACTTAGAGCACTGTTGCCTAATTTCATTAACGTCAAGCTAACGTCACACAGCTGGAGTCAGGCCATAAAATACGAGCGCAAAGCTATTAAAGGAATAGAGGAAGAAAGTTAATTGAAAATATACAAAACAACTCACTTGCTTGAAAGCAGAACACAGAGTTTGTGATTTCTATTCCTGTCAGTAGTCTCACACGCAAAATAAACGATGCATTTCATAAATGAATTGCACAGCGTCTGAAGCAGAGGATGATGGGAAACATCAATAATTCTTTGGCGTGCCGCCTCAGCGGTGCCTAACTGAAACCGCTCAAAATTAACTATGACGTTATGGATGCTTGGAGGCTCGATGCCTCGGTTTCCCTCAAAGTTTCTATTCCTACTCAGCAGGAATCCAGATTTGTTTGAGGAGCGTCAGAGGAGTTCATCATTCAAATAGACTCTCAGCAAAACACACACATCTCCTGTGTACTCACAGAGACGATGTTGACGTAATCATCATCAGAGAGGGTTTCCAGCATCTCACTGACGGAAGTGCGAATGAGCTTCAGCGTCAGGCCCGACACACTTCCACTCCTACAGAGCATTGTTAGAACACAGTTAGAACATGTTTATTACTATATAATAACTACCTGAACAACGAACAAAAAAATCATAATACAACCAAAATCACATTTAGGCTTTTAACGGCTCCAGAACTGACATGCTGGATCAGGTTTTTACGGGGTTAATAATCACTCTGTGATTCCAATGGGAGGTGTGTGGGCTTCAGTGTTTAGTCATTTAGCTAAACTACATTGATTGGCTAAAGCTGATCTACACTAATGGGCTCAATGCCCAGACAGCACAACACCATCATCATTATAGCTGAGCAATAACAGAATAAACTCTACAAGGCCATATTTTCTAATACAACGAGGCTAATTACACTCGTAACCTAAAGACGCCCCCTTAAGTATGATCAATAATAGAGCACATTAATCTCAAATGCCTGCTTTTGATGAATTTGGAATATTTCTGGATCATATCCATAACCTGACTTTTCATCTACATTATTTATTTGAATGCCAAGCATGACTCTAATGTGCTTCTTTATTTTCAATGTAAATATTAAATTAATAAGTTGTGAATAACAGTTTTAGGTGCATTTTGGGAACACAAATATGTTGTTTTTTTTTTTTTTTTTTTGCTTGTACTTGGAAAGATTCAATGTTTGATATTCATAAACTGCTTCGTTTAATAAAATACTCTATTAAACAGCCTGCCAAAAAAAAAAAAGGTTTTCATGTTTATTACTCTCACTTTGCATTGGCTCAGTGCCACATTGTCATTCTTTAATCAGCCTCTCTCTCTAATGTTGATAAATGACTCTAATGCAGAACTAACATGAGCTCTTTAAGTGGATAGTGTGGAATCTGTCACACGCAATGAAAAATTACATTATGCTGATAAACCAATTACTCAAAGTGCACAACCGAATCAGGATTCAGCTCAGTGGCTTTGTGTCAGTGAGTGTATGAACCGTAACAGTAAATCACAGAGACTTCACTCACGCGTCCACCAGGATCAACATGTCTTTAGGTGAAGCTGCACCCTGGATATACCTGCAAACACACAGGAGAAAAACCATCAGGCATGAAAACTGAGAGAGAAAAAAATAAAATAACACTTATCTCCCTCACATGATGACACATATGGAGATATAAAAATAAAAAACAGGTTTACTCACCAGGGCCTTCGGCGTACATCATAGAGGTCGATCTTGTTTGGTGTGTTCTTTGTGTCAACCCAAGGAGAAGCTACAGTATAGCAGACGGGATACTGGGATTATTATCGGTTGGTCGTTGAATGAATCAATTCATCAATAATAAATTAACCAAACAATCAATGAGTGAGTGAGTCAGTCAAATGAATCAATCAATCAATCAATCAATCAATCAATCAATCAATCAATCAATCAATGATTTGAAAGCAGAACAACCAAAGCATT
The DNA here is from genome assembly GCF_949152265.1 of Phoxinus phoxinus. Taxonomy (NCBI): domain Eukaryota; kingdom Metazoa; phylum Chordata; class Actinopteri; order Cypriniformes; family Leuciscidae; genus Phoxinus; species Phoxinus phoxinus. The sequence continues at coordinate 12,625,562 of NC_136884.1, forward strand.
TAATATTAAATATGTGTTGTAATAAATTGTACTTAACATTGAATTTAAAATTAACGTTTAGTATTTATTAATAATTCAATAAATTGCCATTATTTTGATACTAAAGAAAAAATAAACAATAGCTAAGAGGTTATCAGAGATATGGTTCATCACTATTTAACCTTCTAAATAAATAAATGCACAAACAAACACCGTTTGAAATCAGCACAACGGCCATTTAAGAAGTTTGTATATTGTACAATGCACTTGTTTTTGATGTCCTTTTCTTGTATTCTTGCCCCGATCATTGTTCACCAGCCCCTTAGCTCAATAGTCTATGGCTTTGTTCCAAATGCCTCCCTCACAAACCACTATCAGCTATGAAATGTATTTGTTAACTGTAAATCCATAATGTATGGCTAGTGTCATTGTGCTTTCCATAGTCTCTGTGTAATGGTGAATGTCTGTAAATATTCTTATTCATTCCAGTGCTCTACCTGGGAAGTATCGAGCCAGGCCCGTTGCACTGCCAAACACCTGCCAGAGGAGGGACGGGTCATCTTGCTTGTTCTGTCTGAATACCTCATCCAGAGCCGCAGTCCAGTTTAGCTCGTTCAGGATTATAGTGGCTGTTACAAACATATAAATATACAGGATCAATCTCATTTGATGATTACGGACATGAAGCATCTCTACAGGTCTAATGTGATATACAGGTTTAACTCAAGCTGACATGTATTCTGAAAGCTTTGTTCTAACAAACCCTCAAATGAATCCCAAATCAGCAATAAATCAATAAACTGGCTCTCAAAACTTCAGACACCATCATGTAAAGCTAAACTCGAAAGTGATAAACCACTTGGAGAAGCTGTGGTAGAGGAAACAACAAAGTGAACTATTAGCTAATGCAGTTCTAATGGAATTAGAGGAAAATTGGCCCGTTTTTCCAGAGAACGTCATAAATGGGCACTACTGTATGTCTGCTGTAAGTGAGAGTGATGTTAACATTTTAAAATGAACATAAATGAGCGCCCTAGCAAAGATATGACATTAAGTGATGTCACGTGATTCGTTAAAAATAAAAGACTTTGATATTTCTTACTTCTGCTGGTTTAGTATTATGATGCTAAATTTTTATTATAGTCATTCCCGCCTTGGAAGTCTAATTCTGAAAGGAACTGGTGTGTTTGATCCCATGGGACATCTTTTATTACCCCTAATGCCGCCCACTTCCTCTTTCCATCAAGACTCCTCCCACTCTAGGTGTGTAAATCGATACAGGCTTCACTCGAAAGCAGTCCAGACCCTATCGATATTCTTTAAAAGGGTCCATCAGCAGCCAAATGCCACATTTCATCACCCTCTATTTATATCGCTCAGTCCTTCCTGGTACTCACTCTGGCTCTAAACAATTTGGAAAAAATATTGTGGAAAAAAGTACGTACTCCATTAATTGTACTCTGTTCATAGCCAAGCATCGTGTCTTCAGGCTCAAGTTATCTAAATAAGCGTTTGTCCTAACCAGCCATTGGTTCAAAATCCTGTTCTTCATAATTATACATTAAACATCAAATATCTTCTGATTGGCTGAGACTGTGTAGTGTTGTTCTGCATTTTTGCTTTCAGTGTGGACAGACAAATTACTTGTTGCTCGAAACTGACATGTCACGCATGGTTAGGACATTTACGGTGAGTAAAACAGCACTACTTACACACGCACAGGGCTCAACAGTAAGAGTTTTTGTCTGCTGGTCCAGATTTGGTGTTAGTGTTAGGCGCTATGAGCGGCATATTTGTAAACGATTTCTGCCTATGGTTTGGCATGCGTTTACATGTGCTCAGATACCGGTCACTTTGAAGGCGTTACCCATACCATATACATACATGGCAAGCCATCCACTAGCTCCAAACTCTCTCACACTGGTCCAGGAAACAGCTCTTCACACACAATAAGCATTATAGTGGTGTTGTGGAGATGATTGTGAGCGCTAATTTGCAGGATCAGTGCAGAATCAAGAAAGCCTGTAATCATCCCATGAGAGGATATCCCTTCTGCGCGCACACACACGCACGCACACATGCGTGTTTCACACCCCTTCCTGTTGTTCATCCATCAGGCTGTCAGTCTGCAGGTTTAGACACAACACACATCCTCATTAGCAAACACCCATACAACCAGATCTCTATCTCTGTCTGTCTCGATTTGCTTCTGTAAGCACAAATAACTTTCCTCAAGATCAAACTCCCATTACAAATGCTATGCTATGACTGTACAACTGTACTTGGGCCCAAAATGAACACTGGCCAAGTAGCAAATGTGTGGGTAAAAATGGAAATGACATTTAGGCAGTGATTCTATTAGGAGCTGTGACCTAATAAATGGTTTTAAATCGAAATACATGAATCATGTAAGTGACTTGCATAAATCAAACCTAAAAGGAAACATATGGCACGTCTTTTAACAGCTTTGTTTTCTGTAGAGCATATCCGTGTTATGTGACCAAAATTAATATATTAGGAACAAAATCACAATGGGTTTTCATGACTTTTTACAGAGAGACAGATAATAAAATAAATAATTGATATCAAAATCAAAATGTGTGCCTATAAAAGTATAAAAAATATATATATACCGTACTCATAACACTCCAAGGAATATACAACAGTAACAAACAATGGTATTGGTAGCCAGTATCACAATTGTATACGATCTCTGCCATGACAATTTTTTTAAATATAAGAAACTGCAATAACAGACGCAGGAATAAATAGTTTTTAAGAACAGCGGTCGACTATACGCTCGGTCTTTGTTTCTTTGTTACGACAAACAAAAATAATTTATAGCTCATTCCAATGAGAGAGAGAGAGAGAGAGAGAGAGAGAGAGAGAGAGAGAGAGAGAGAGAGAGAGAGAGAGAGAGAGAGAGAGAGAGAGAGAGAGAGAGAGAGAGAGAGAGAGAGAGAGAGAGAGAGAGAGAGAGAGAGAGAGAGAGAGAGGAAAGTTATTTGTGAGAGAGAGAGAGAGAGAGAGAGAGAGAGAGAGAGAGAGAGAGAGAGAGAGAGAGAGAGAGAGATGTGGAGGAAGAATTGACGACAACTTCCATTGGTTTAAACGAATCAGGGCAGATAGTCAACAGAAAAACCAATCTGAGCACTATGAGCACAGCCAGAGGGATCCGTGTGACATACACGCGTCATCGTGCTCTCTCTCACACACACACACACACACACACTCTGAGCATGTCTATGTCCATCTTGAGATAGTGGTGACAGATGACACGCTGTGTTGAGGCAAAAAGTGCAGATTCGTGTCTTAATAAGACACAAATACAGTCAGCCCAGAGCCTCCAATAACACACACATATATATAAAAATGCACAAACACTTGAATAATCAGCCACATTATTACATAACAAACTATTATTAAATATAGAGAGTTGGAAAAAAAATCTGATTTGCTGAAAAATAATGAACATTGCCTGAAAGCTTCACCCAGTGGCTGTCTCTGGGAAGGGGGTTATGGGTAAGCACTAAGCAATGCTGCCGGACCAAGAAAATCAGGCGGAAAGCAAAAGGTACTGAGAGTAATTTGAAGTGAGTAAAAGTAGATAAAGAGAGACAGCGGGACAGAGCGAGATGAGTCATATGATGAACGCGGCTGCTTCAGTCCTCATCTAGAACACAAATATCACATCAAACTCATTTGCCTGTGAAACACTCACATGTTAAGCCACAGTGAGTCGACCGCGGAGGACAACAGATTTCTGCCAACACAGAGAATATGATACATCTTGTGACTCTTAAGAAGGTGCAAGATGTTTTGACCAATATAATAAAGAATTCCAAAATCACAGCCAACATACGCATTTGATGTTTAACATACAGCTATAAGGGACCAATGAGATTTATTGTGGGCGGGGTTAACTAGTGTAATGCAAAAAATATATATACTACACAAACTCTTCTTTCAGTATTTAGTGTATACTGTGGACAAAAGAACCTTTTTCTCTATGTATTGAATGTTTGACCTACTGTATGTATATGAAAAAAATATGTTGAAACATTATTATGTCTCCACTGCCACTTTTATTCAATATAAAGCGCGCTTGTTGAATAAAACTATTGGTAACACTTTAGTTTAGGGTCCAATTCTCACTAACTAGTTGCTTATTAGCGTGCATACTACTAAGATATTGGCTGTTTATTAGTACTTATAAAGCAAATATTAATGCCTTATTCTGAATGAACATATACATACTTAATCCTACCCAATACCTAAACTTAACAACAACCTTACTGACTATTAATAAGCAGTAATAAGGAGTTTATTGAGGCAAAGGTTGTAGGTAATAAATAATTAAATGTATAAAGTGTCAAAAACAGATCAAATGGACTAAAATGGACTATTATAATATATATATCTTTGTGTGTATCCAATATCCATCCATCCATCCATCCATCCATCCATCCATCCATCCATCTATTAATAAAATACTACAGGCTGCAAGCTACTCATAATCTACTAGCTTTCTCAACACTGGTAGAAACCTGAAAACACTCATAACCTATAACCTTTTAAAGCAAAAGACAGAGAGTGAGAGTTATTCTCTTGCTGGAGGATATTAGGGGGTTGAGGGGTCACTCGTGGGTCAGGCGTGCTGCGTTAGAGCTGGACTGCTCTCTAAATTTAGTCTGTCGTTTTTTCCACAAGCCTCTGGCTGTCCACACCTGACACACAGCAATAAAGCTGAGCTGTCACTGAAAGATTGTTTTTTTAAACAGATTTCAGCTGCCACGCAAAGACGTAAAAAAAGAACATGTTTAGATGAGTGTGTGTGTGTGTTTGTGAATACTCACAGCCCTCATAAATATCTGTGGGAATGTGCACTGCTGTCGTATTGTATGAAACGAGGCGTTTGAAAGCAGGATCCTCTTTGAATTCTGGTCTGACCCGGTTCTGGTGTATTTCCGTGTCATTAATGTCAAACTAGGAACATAACAAAAAGCAAAATCTCTCAAATAATCGTACTATTGTTTAGTGCTTATCATAATATGTTTTTTCTTCAAATGAAATCTTACCTTGTCCTTGGCATTGTAGTAGATGGTCTCATTCACCTGTTAGATAAAGAGTGACAGAAGACAACACGTGTTTTTATTTATCTTCTATATTTTTCAAAAGTTTAAATATTCATTAGAACAGTGAATCCTAAAATAAATGTACGCTTTACATATGTTTTTGTTTAGGTTCCCTATTGAAATGATTTTTTGAGAAATTTTTCCATCTCTGACGGTGTTTTATCTGAAGTATTTAATTAGCCCTCAATTTGTGTTTTTCTGTACAGAGGTTTGCAAAGATAGCAATATCCTCAAAGATAGCAATATCCAAAATCCTGGTCGAGACATTTTTGGTTCCCATGAGGAAAACAGCAAATAAATCAATCAGAATATACAGTTTACAGTAAAAAAAAAATCATTATGTCTATGGAATGTTCTCATCAAATGTGTGTGTGTGTGTGTGTGTGTGTGTGTGTGTGTGTGTGTGTGTGTGTGTGTGTGTGTGTGTGTGTGTGTGTGTGTGTGTGTGTGTGTGTGTGTGTGTGTGTGTGTGTTCTCTGAGGGTTGTTCTCCTCACAGTGTGAGGGCGCTGTCAGGACTAGCATTAGTGGGGCGTTAACAAGCGAGCTCACTATCTGACATACAGTTGCCTTGGAGACATAGAAGTGGATCATCACCGGCTGCCGCCACCTGTCCAACTTGCTTGCTAATCATGTGGCAGACGCTCTTTTTAGGTTATAGTATACACTATTGCTGAGACATGCACTTATACGTCACCTCTACATGGGATCAAACGCTTGACCTTGTAGGTTGTGTCTTTAACACGGTTGGTACCAGCTTCCCATCAATAATTCAAAAGAAAAACTCTCTGTCTGTCAGCGGTAACACAGCGATTGTGTCCATAACAAACGCTTGAAGAGAAGCACCTGCCGTGACAGCTGCGGGCAGGATGGACTTTTGAACACAAAGGCGCACACATGTGTTTTGCCTAAAAATAGCCCAGAGTGTAACATCTTATGTATAAAAAAATTAAACCATGGTAATACCTTTTTTTAACATGTTGGAAGTTATGTAAATTTGAAATGTGCAATATTAAAATTACTACATTATTAATATTAAAATTACAATACTATTGCATGTAAATAAATAAAACGGACAACATTAAAAATGAATAATTCATTTTAAGTGCTGTTTAGTATTACTTATGTACTATTATAGTATTCTTATTTTTTAGTTTAGTAATTTTGTTGTGCTTCTGTCATTTTTATAATTTTTTGTAATATTTCTATTTAGCTTTAATTTTTGTATTCATTTTTACAAATTTTGGTCAATTTAAAAATTGTGTGAATGTTTTTATCTAATATTTATATTTAAAGTTTATTACAGCTTTATTTCAATTACTGAAAACCATTTTGATAGTTTTAGTTAACAATAACACTGATCACAACATGAAAATGTATGGAATGAAAAATATAAAATGTAGGACTTTTTAAGACTTTTTTTTCAAGAGCTGCACAAATAAAATTAATATCATAGGCCTATGTCCATACAAAACAAACCCATAAAATCTCAAAATAAATTATTTATCTCAGATTCTTTTACTTAATTATTCAGGCTGGAGCGCATATTTAACAGCAAATTTAAAATAATCAAGAGAGGTTTTATTCAATATATACATATGCAACAACAAAGGTTTATGTACTAATATATATATATATATATATATATATAGACTTTTTATGGCCTTAAATTTGATGTTATCTTTATTAAGACTTAAGGACCCACAGAACCCCTGATGAAAAAAAAGTGTAAGTAAAAGTGTGTGTGTGTGTGTGAGAGTGTGAGAGTGTGAAAGTGTGGGTGATCTTGAGGAAAAAGTTATTTGTGCTTACTTTCCAGACAGAAGCAAATCGAGACAGACAGAGATAGAGATCTGGTTGTATGGGTGTTTGCTAATGAGGATGTGTGTTGTGTCTAAACCTGCAGACTGACAGCCTGATGGATGAACAACAGGAAGGGGTGTGAAACACACACGCACATGCACACGCACGCACACACACACACACACACACACTTGTCATCAGCTGCACTCTCATTCACTAATGCACTTCCTTTAGAAACAGTAAATTATGATGCCTTCATGGACTATTCTTATGTAGAAAGGTGTGTCGTCCTCTCCTTATACACCATTGACCTCTAACTTAAAGAGTGTGTGTGTGTGTGTGTGTGTGTGTGTGTGTGTGTGTGTGTGTGTGTGTGTGTATCTAATCCTAATCATTCAGTATGTGGCACTGCCAAAATATTTGATGTAGTATTAAGGTAATATATGAAGGTGATCGAATTAAAAGGCTCCACCAATAACACACTTTTCCTCACTATCTCTCAAAGCAGACTAGGCAGACCTTCTCTGGTCGTGATGCTGTTAGTTGATAGTCTGAATCTCTCAATATTCAGATTAAAACCACTAAATAAACAACGTTTTGGGTAAAAACTGAGCTTTTTGTAGTTAAAAGTATGTTAAATAGTGAATCTCCCTCAGTCTGATTCAGAAATTAAACAATGCTGCGATACAAATTTGGATGACTCATTCGGACAATACATGACTGACAAATCTATAACACACAACTAGACATCACATCCATTCCTCTGCAAATTAGAATTGATATTTCAGTCCGTGGGAACCTGAATTGCATCAATACAACAGACGCAAGGTCTGAGATCAGGATGGCAACATTTAACAGCCCTATTGATTATCTCTTAATTGAGGTGATGGCATGAGTAAATGTGTCAGGTATCTGTTCTTCCCTTAATAAAGAACCGAATGAAAACATACCAAGGCAAAAGTTATTTTTTCCAACTGTGTGTATGTGTATGAGTGTTTATGTATTTGTGAAGCATTACGTCAAGGTCATCCTTCCACTGGTGTTCCTTCTGCAGTCTCTCCGCAGCAGACGCCAGCGCCTACAAACATAAGGAACAAGATGAACGTTTTAAAGAATGTATATGTATATATAGGCCCAAACATACACATATAACATATCAAACGTGATACTGCATTAGCATAATAGAATGATTTCTGAAGTGGCACTGAAGACGAGAGTAATGTCATCACAGAAATACATTTTAAAATATATTACAATAGAAAAACATTTTTTTGCAGATGTTTTTAGAAAACAATTTTAAATTACAATAAGATTCCACAATATTACTGTATTTTTGAGTAAATAAATGCAGACTTGGTGAGCATAAGAGACAAACTTTTTTTTTTTTTATCGTATCGACTCAAAACTTTTGGTATATTGTATATATAAAACATAATTTTTAACCAGAAAAGCCAAAACCTCTAAAAAATGCTGGGTTGTTTTAAAATGTAATTAAAAAATTTAACCCAACGGCTGGGTTTGTCCATATTTGACCCAAAGTTGGGTTGAAACAAGCCAGCATTTTTTAGAGCGTAGTTTCGCTTTATTGATTTTCTCAAATCTAATAAAAGAGCCTCAGAACCAAACCTTAACATCCTGACACTTTATTACACAATAAATGCATTAACATGACAGAGTTCCAGTATAAATGTGTAAGGTATTTATCATTCAATCAACAATCAGAGTTAATTTGGGAAATGTAGCTCGTATTATCAAAGTGAGATGACACATGACCTGCATTCAGCCTTTACTCCAGATTCTGACTTGAGACTTTACTGCATTCAGATTTTCTCTGCTTCTGAGAAAACCCCTCAGTGATGGCACACTAAATTTAGACAGCACGCTCAGGTCTAGTCCAGGTCTCCTCAACTGATTAGGTTAATAACAGTATAATCTGGTCTGTACTTATGCCTAATTTCCCCTGGGAACTTTCACAACTCATTCCTGAAACTTATCCTGGAGCCCTTTTCTTTAGGTTTCCTTTTTACTTTTTATTGACCTTGAAATTTGATTGAAGATTAGGGGTTCATGATGTCAAATCAATCTCGAAAACCACGGGACCTAAAAACAAATTAAGAAATTCTCATTTGATGCTCGCTGCCACGGATCACACTATATGAGGTGGAGAGATTTTGATCAAAGAAACAGTGGTGGGATTGTCATTTTGTGGCAGTTTATAATAAAGGCTAAAGCTTCAACTTCACTTCTTGGAACATGTCATGTGGTGCAACAACCATGCAGAAACATAAAAGCCTCATAACTGTTTGTCAAGGTCAATAAATATTTTTACATTATCAGATAATTTGACCTTTTTTGTGACAGGCAAAGTTAGTTCAGGTTGCAAAAATGTCATGTGGTGTGACTTCCCAGATACAATTATATTGATTGATTAATGATTCATGATATATTGTAAAAAAAAAATAAAAAAAAAATGTAATAACATAAAAATTATTTAACAGTTTAAAAGAAGTGTGGGTTATAATAATTGTATGTACTTAAATCTTAAGATAAAATAAAATAAGAAACATGTCAGTTTGTTAAAATGTTAATTTTAACTTTTCTTTTCTTTGTTAAAGATTTTTCCATGAATGCCACTAAATGAGACAGCCAACATAAACAAATCTTGCATTATCTGGACAGACTTTTGGAGGCTTTTTATGCAGCAAGCTCAAAATGTAGATAAAGGTCTCGTGATGTTAATCCAAACAAAAGATCCACCGGAGTATCGCCATTATAATAAGACTAAAAATACACTTTTTTTTAATCACTTGATCCTCCAGGGGAAAAGAATGAACAAGTGTAACGCATGGCTAGATGATGAAACCTCTCCTCCCACTTCAGACATCCCATAATAACCCATTGACCCCGGGGTCTACGCACTCAGATGAGCTGTTACCATAACAACCCCAGCGGTGTGGTCTCGGTCTCATTAGGACTGGGGTGTGTGTTTGTCTTTTAGTGCACACAATCCAGGGAGGATGGGTAGTCCGTGGTTCTCAAGTGAGACCACAATCTGCATGGCAAGAGCTTTCATTTTCATCACACAGATCGTGCATCAGCATTCAAACATGGCTCATCTCAGACTGACCAGGGTTGTTGCTTAATTGCACAGGGTCTGGAACTATGTGGGCGTCTTCCCTGTAAAGTAGGCTATAATATAAAGCCATGTACAGTAGTTGTCAATCCAATTCCCACTAGGAGGCTTGTGGGACTGATGGAAAGACGTTTTTTTCCCCTTCACCTTATGGGCTAACCATCGCTATAAGGTCTCTCTCTTTTGGAATAATTATAAATAATAAAGTTTTATTTTTAATAAAACCTAATAAAACTGAAACTTAATGTTTAAGGTATATGCCGACCCCGAATTGCTGCCAATTCGAAGCCAAAGTAAAATGCGCACAGCCATATGGGCATTCATAAGAGTTTTAAAAGTGAGTTGGAGATGATGGGAAAAACTCCACTATCTACATTTTACTTTTGCTTCGAGTTAGCGGCAATTCAGGGGCGGCAAAAAAAATTATATAGCCTAACATATTAAGTTTAAGTTTTATTTTATTTTTATCAAAAAATAATTCCCAGAATACTTGGCTAAAAACAAAAATAAATCAACAAAGGATGAATGCACACACATTCATACATAAACAAAAGGGGGGTACTGTATATGTGCCCTCTTGCTAACCTATAATTAAATAATATATATGTGCATTCTCCTTTGATGAGGGCATTTTAACAATAAAGAAGTGAAACTCTACTACACCCAGCTTGTGTCTCTGTATAACAGCACTACATTCAGCATGTTAAAAAACGCAGTGACAAGCTCTTGAAAAGTCAGCCAATTACCCTTGAATCCTGCCACAGTGTTGAGGGATGATGGAAGAAATGGTGTGAAATGCTGCAGGGTGGATTTGTCAAGTCTCCCTGCTGTTCTGAATGTGTGTCATTTAGCTCAGTTAGTTTAACAGGATTCTATTTTGTCTCATTTTTGTTTTTTTGTTGTCTTGTTTCAACAGCTGCTGATTATAATGTATACAGTATTCACTGCACATCCATCAAAGCATGAACGCTAAATCATAAAAGACATTTCATTTTAATTGAATGCATGCATGTGTGTGTCTATTCTACTCTATTCATCACAACAAAGAAACAAAGACAGCATGCGATAGCAACACTATGAAGCCTTGAAACCCATAAACACAACATCTGCATAATAAAAAAATACATGCAGTATGTCCCTTACTAAACAGTACACTACAGTTCAACATTTTAGGGTCAGTAATTATTTTAGTTTTTAAAGAATATAATACTTTTATTCAGTAAGGATGCATTCAATTGATCAAAAGTGGCAGTAGACATTTATAATGTTACATTAGATTTCTATTTCAAATAAATGGTGCATTTTATTGATTTTTTGTTTTTGTTTTAAAGTGTACTGGTACAAATGGTAATGCCATGGTACTTTGATAACCTAAATGGGATCCTGTGGCTAGTTGTCACTTTTTACACCAGTGAATATTTCTCTGGCTGGGTATTTATTTTATTTTATTTTATTACAGTGTAGACACTATTCTAGGCTTTTCAGAATTTGAACTGTAAAAACAATTAAACAGCAAAAATGTAAAAGTTATTAATAAAGTAATTAATAAATTGTATAAATGTATAACATTTAGTGACAGCTTTCCCAGACTTAAAAAAAAAAAATACCCTTGACCTGAGAACACAGTTCACCCTTTCAGTTAAAATCTTATATTTGACCTCCTAGGGACAGCCCCCAGAAATGATGAATTACCATATTCACATATAGGCACTTGGTAGTACCATGGCATGGTAGTACTACAGTACTTGACAAAAGTGTTTAAATGTACAAAGTTTGAGGCAACAAAGAGCCAAAATGAATAAGTGAAGGTAAAGTATGTTTCTAAAGAAATTAAAAGAAACAGTGGCTAGATGTGTCTTTCCTTAAATAAATATACATTTTATCCTAAAATCTATGCCTTCCCTGCTTGGATTTGTGACAAGTAACATGACCGCCAGCCAAATCAAAATAAGATGAATAGGGTCCATTTATTAATTTAGAAAATGAAAATCTGAAGTCTTTATTACAGTTGCTGGAAAGCGTCCACATTGTGAGCGGCACTCTTAACCTTTCAATGTGACTCAACAACATGGAAACAATGAACTTCTGAACTTCTCTCAAGATATCAATACTCTGGCTACAACAGCACGTGAAAATACGGTTGTGGAAATCGAGTAGTTTTCACGCCTCTCAGCGCAGTGTAAACACAGACTATAAAAAAAACTAGACTGTGATCCCAATAACGCTCATCATGTGCAGCCTGGCAAAGGCTGATGGAAGCTGGAGCTTGAGGCAGGGTAAACTGTACTGTCTTTCCAGAGTTCACCAGGAGCCATTTTGGCTCAAGGTGGGTAAAGTGTGATGCTTATTGGGGATCCACCACCTGTCACTGTTCCAAGCCAGACGTGAGGAAACTGGCATCCAGCGCTACTATTCAACATAATGAAGACCAGCCTGAGGCCAAGGGATATGATCCACAACACCACAACATGCTTTGAAGCAGATGGCTCTATATATTTGTGTGTAGAGAAACAGTTCTTATTTAAAAATGCCTCCACTAGGATAGTAAAACCTGAAAATACATACAATGTTAGTACTTTTTTTCTGTGAAAAACCCCCTCAGCAAACAAATTCAGTAAACATCAAAATAAAACAGATACTATTAGAAAATAAATGTTTAAATATATGATTGTGAGGGTTAGATTTAAGTATAGAAAATAAATGTTTTGTTAAATTACATTTTAAATGTTTAATCATATTGACTATAGAAGTATTTTGTACAGAGAGAGAAACACAAATGAAAAAAATATATATCTTGTAGGGCCGCAATAAGATTAAATGAAGATTAAATAGAGAATTTGTTCTTCTGCTTCTAAGATTTGGTGTATACAGGTGTAAAGAGATTGCAAATTTTGCTCAGATTTGCCAAAATATGAAATCGGAGCAATTTTCATCATAATGTTCCAACACCAAATTATCTGGGTGAAAAATTCCATATTAACTTTATAACTCTATACTCCTAATCCCTCATTTGTGTTGAGTATATCTAGCCAAACAACAACACTTGGAGACCCATCAACCTCTCCAGTCTCAGTCTCACTAAAAAAGATCAGTGAATCAACTGTAAGATTACCCATCCTCGTACCATCCCATTAAAGTTCCCAGCACAGGGTGTTTAAGCAGAAGTGAAAATATCTCTGGGTACAGTCACACTGTGGGTGGACAGCACTGTAATTATGCAGCTCTGCATTGCTTGAGATGAGGGTTTAACTACTGCCAGCTCTCACACTAGTGCTTCATTATGTCTCATATTAGGTTGGTGGAGTTTGCAGAAAGTTAGTGTGAGCCTTCTATCATTTGTTTCCAACACTTGTTGTTTGGAGACAGGCGGTACAGCCAAGTTTAGCAGTGTCTGTATGGAGCCAAGGTACCGCAGAAACACAGATGTCAGATGTCTTACTATGAATGTTTAGTAGCCGATATATTTTAGATCCCCGGACAGTTCCAACAGGCAGAATACATGCTATTAAGTACATCAAGACAAAAAAAGGGCTCTTCCCATTTCCTTTTTTTTCCTTTTTCAATTAGTTCAGTTATTTGACATGTGGTAGCTTTGACAGCCGTTTGTCCTCTGAGAAGCACTGGGTGCTTATGGGTATTGTACTCTGACGTCATACCATTTGTCCGTCCTTCAAGTCCTTACTCTACCCCATTACAACGAGGGACTAATTCAGTACATTTCCCAAGGTGCAGTTCTCCTTCCTAAAATTTAATCAGTCAGTCTAGACTTTCACAGAAATTGAGTAAGACTACAACCAGTGTTTGGGATGGAAGAATATGGAGGGCTATACATATATATATAGAGAGAGAGAGAGAAATAGAAAGCAACAATCTGAATAATTTATTACTTAAACAACAAGAAAGAGTTGGAAGGGGGTATAGCTATAAAGAAAGACACCACCCTCTCATCGCTTAAAAGTAATCGCACACCTTTCCTCAACAAGCTTAACTGTACTGGAGTGAACTGTACTTCATTGAAACCGGACAAAACAACCCAGTGCTGTTTACTGATGTTATCCTGAAGCTCTCTGGCCCTTCACTGCACATCATCGAAAGAAAGACTGATAGAATGAGAAACGAGTGCAGACAGGAGAGGGAGAGGGCTTCTGGAGATTAATTTAGTGTGTACAGTATTGGCCCATGAGAGTCTGCAATCTTGTTTCCAGAAGCTCTATAATGATATTTAGCTGTCTAAGAATCAGCGCATAGAACGACTGAACTGGCTGGTGCTGTTTTATCTGCAACATCAAACACAGAGCAAACAAACACCCTTCCTTTCCATCTGTTGTGTCCCTTTTGATGGATGCAAGCGGCTCTTTCCTCAGCATGTCTCTCTCTCTCTGTCATGCTTTTCATTTTTCTTCCTTTTGATGCAGCATTTAGCAGTTGGGCTCTCAGATCACTGTGAAAGAACCTTTTTTTCTTTCTAAAAACAGAAGCAGATTGAATTACCATACGTACACACACTCTGGATCTCTTCCAAAACTTTGGCACCACCTAGACAGAACTTTAAGGCTTCACAGACACAATCATGATACAAATGAGATGTACTAGATTTATGAAATAAAAGTATAAAGTGTCAAAAACTAATCAAACTAACAAAAATGTACTATTATAACATATATTTGTGTATCTATCTATCTATCTATCTATCTATCTATCTATCTATCTATCTATCTATCTATCTATCTATCTGCTAGTTGGTTTAATTGGCATTTAAATAAGGTACTTATTTAAATATATATTTTAATAAATATTTTATTAGCGTTTTTATTTATTCATATTTGCCACCCTGTTGCCAAAATATGAGTCAAGTTCAATTTGTGTGATTTTGTAATTGTCAAAATAAAATAGAAAGTTTTAGAGATTATATAAATTAAAATAAATAAATCCATAATTTAGCAAATTTAGTGCTAGATATAAGGCTAAATGCTTATTTGCATATACTGAGAACTTCCTATAAATTTAAAATTAAGATTTTTCTTATAATAGCCTACATTGGATAACAGGATTAAATGTCTGGACTACAATGTCCCAAATGATCATTTCAAGGCTCAAAATGTACAGACATTTCGAGATCAATTTTGTGTTGTATAATATGTTGTAGGCCTACTCTTTAAAATTGCTCTTTCGAAAGGGTTGGAACGATGTCCACAGAGAGTGAGATAGAGGGTTCATTTCAGTTGGTTAAATTGCTGTAATTGGAATAAAGTCGAGGGAGGGAGGGAGGGAGAGAGTGGCAAGAGTGAGACATTTTAGCTGTTTACTTGATTTGATTGACGTTAAAGAAAACACTGTCTCCATCAGCAGCCAGCACCTTCAGTTTCCTGTTGGGCAACACAGCATCCCGACCGCACGTCAAGCAACCTCCGTTAACTTGCATCGACTGCGCAGACAGCTGCTGACGGATGCCCCCGAATTAAAGACACCCACTGATCAACTTAACTGAGCTGCCAATCAATCAATCAAATCCAGCCCCAGCATCCCACAGTCGAGATCAGTCAGGTCTGATCCAGCAGATATTGATTAGTACGAGACATGATCTGTGGCCATCCTGTGCCCGAGGGGTCACTCAGGAAAGAACAACAGGAACGTGAACAGCACCGCATGATCGGCAAGATATGCTCATCGTCACAGTGACAGCTGACTTCCTGTGGAGGAATAAGAGGCCAATCCATGATTCCCAAGGAAAAGCACTTCCTTAGAAGAAACTTTCTCAGAGGCAACAGTTGAGCGATGAGTTAGAAACCATCGGACTGATGTGTGTAACGCAACCAATTAGAGTGTGTCTTGTTTTACGTGCCATTTAAAAGCAGATGAATCCTGATGGTGCCACAATAACAAACTCATTAATTTACAGTACATAAAGCAGATACGGTTGTCAGTGAGATTATCTGACAAACATGTCTAGATCTACTCTTACAACTCTCCCTGGCAACAGCTTCACACACTGTTATGCTATTTACTGAAATATGAGCTACTCCAGAAATAATGTTCCAGAGCTAAATGAATTTAAGGCTAAACACCTGCTAAAAGAGTGCAATTTAATTGCTAAGATGAGATGTTGTCCATCTAAAAATGAACACTTAAGCTTTTAAGAAACTATGTTGTGTGTCTGACACGGCCACTAGTCAGTATCTATGTTTCCATCACCCTGTTTAATATGTGCATTTTGAAGTGTCGCATCAGGAACGAGTGATGGAAACCTTTTTCGGGGGGGAAATCCCATAATTCACCAAAAAAGAAAAACAAAGAAAAACCTGCTTGCGCAATTTAGAGTGGTTTTTGACTTGAACGAAAAAGTGGGAATAATGGGAGCTGGAAACGCATTTGCTGAATAAATTCTGACGTAGCGAACATTAAACCCACGTGACTTATCGGCTGTTTCTGCTGGTTGTTTTATTTATTGTTGGTAGCCTACTATAGGTTACCAATACCACTGTCATCTGCTCGAACAACTTGATAGAAATGCTATTTCTTTATTTAATTTTTTTGCGAACCTTGAAAAGATTCGCTTCACGTTTGGTAATTAAATTTATTGAAAAAAAAAAAAAACGTTCTACTCGTCAAAGAGCTGTTTTCAACATTGATAATACAAGAAATCTTTCAAATCAATAATTAGAATGATTGTAACACTGAAAACTGGAGTAATTATGCTGAAAAATCAGGAATAAATTACACTTTAAAATAATTTAAACAGTAAACCGTAAAAGAAGGGAAGGAAGGAAGGAAGGAAGGAAGGAAGGAAGGAAGGAAGGAAGGAAGGAAGGAAGGAAGGAAGGAAGGAAGGAAGGAAGGAAGGAAGGAAGGAAGGAAGGAAGGAAGGAAGGAAGGAAGGAAGGAAGGAAGGAAGGAAGGAAGGAAGGAAGGAAGGAAGGAAGGAAGGAAGGAAGGAAGGAAGGAAGGAAGGAAGGAAGGAAGGAAGGAAGGAAGGAAGGAAGGAAAAATTAAAGTTAGTGCACTAATATAAAATCAATATACTCTACAGAAAATCTAAAAATCCAAATTTGATGCACTTGTGCTTTTTTTAATTATAGGCAGGATGCAAAAAAAACAAAAAAAAAAACATATACATATATAAATAAACAGCACAACTGACTCAACTAAATCTTTTCATCTGAATGTGACTATAACAGTTGAGGAGAGAAAAGCACGGAAACAGGCAAGAGATGGTCACGTTTGTGTTTGTGCTGGTGGACGGCAGAGGGAGAACACTAGATAAACACTATTTTAAATGGGGTGACATGAGGACAGTGTCCAGCCAGGGCGTTGTGACTGGAGGTAGAAACAATCCGCACAAAAATACACACACAAATGAACAGAGAAGCAAACAGCCAAAGTGTCCTCGCACCACAACCAGCTATTACAGATCCAATGACCTAAGAGCAGTTATTTCCATCATGTGACCCACACTTATGCTTTGGTATCCATTAAAACAAGAGCACTTAATTCAGACCAATTAAGCATGACAGAAAAAAGCCAGCAGGCGAAAAAAGGAGAGGGACAGTGAGAAAGAGAGGGAGTGAAAGGTCAATACTTTAATTTAGTCATCAGGGTGAGCTGTCAGCGATGTGTTTAATGCTCACCAATAAAAGCAGCTCGACACAGTCTGCCATATACATCACCTGCACTTCAGGAGGAAGAGTTAAACATTTATAACATTGACTGACCCTGCTCAAGCGCACACAACATATGGTATTTCTCCACTGTCTGGGAAAATGAGCCAGGATAATCATATCTAATGATTTCTATTCATACAATAATGGAAAATGCTCTTGAAACACAGTTTTCAGGGCATGCAGTGTACAGTTTAACAAGAAAGAAAATCAAAAGGACAGAGCGCATCGACAAACTAATTAACTTTCAGCTTGAAGCAGCCCTGCCAACATTCTGGACTCAGTTTTATCAGAGCTAGATCAATGCAGATCGATCCAAGCTGGATCTTTCTGCCAGATCTAATTTACTTTGGACCGAGCAGAAAAAACAATGGCTACGTTTGGAACACTAGCTTAGTACATACTACACACTCTTTAAAAAAAAGGTTCATACATGGGTTCTTGACTCAATTTTTAAAAAGCCTTAATGCCAAAAAGGTTCTGTAAGGAGAAATATATTAAAGTGGTGGTATAATGCCCTTTTCACAAGATGTAAAATAAATATCGGATGTCCTCAGAGTGTGTATGTGAAGTATCTGGATTGACAACCATATTTTAATGCGCAATTGAGAGTGATAACCATAATAATGGACAGAACAAAACTATCTGATACTGCATGTCAAAAGATGTCATTAAGTCGTGTTAATGCAAAATAATAGACCTGCCACTTTTCCCTCCGTAATGTGTTACTTGGTTGTTTATTTTATTACTGTCTTTTCAAATCAGTCACTCAGTGACTTTTTAAAATAAATTGACAGATTTTTAAACGATTGACAGATTTTTAAAACACGGATGGACGTGTTCGTCCGCCAACACCGAAGACCATTTTTGACCCATGCAGGGTAACATCTCAAAAATGCCTTAAAAGTAATACACGTTTTGAATAGTAGGTTGATACCGTGTAATAATAATCGATACTTACTTCTAAAGCTTTGGAGCGGTTGGCAAGAAGATTGTCGATTTCATGCGCAGCTTTTGCCACCAGCTGTTGAGCGTTGTTTTGCTTCACAGTATAGTGTTTGTGCAAATCCTTGAAGATCTGAGAAAGAGAGAGGTTTAAGGTTTCAGGTTTACTTGCTGAAATGTATCTAAAAAGCCATTACTTATGATCAGAGAAAGAAAAGGCAGAAAACTCTTGTGGTGTCATAGCATTCATTACAAATGTACCTGCAAATCTAATTAGTCGAATATAAAAAAAGGCTGTGACATATAATCAAACAAATAAAACAAAACATATTTAATATTTAACCTTTTTGCTAGCTACTGCAAGTTGCAACTAAACCATGACACAACTATGTAAAAAGAGTAAAGCTGGTAAGAACGTATATGAATTAAGAAATATTTTCAGAATAGTTTCAGACTCTGCTAAACCAAACAGGCAATTATTGAGTGGTTAGAAGGTCTCCTGTAAAGCCTCAGTATTTAGGATGGGTTAAGAATACTTGAATAGAATTTAAATAATAAATAAAATGAATAAAATAAAAAAAGTCATATTAATATTAACTTCAAGGCCAAAATAAGAATTATCGGTTCCTGTCTTTTATCTGACTGTTGCCATCAATACTGTGGCAAAAATTATATATACTGTAACATAAATAAATAGGTAATATATATATATATATATATATATATATATATATATATATATATATATATATATATATATATATATATATATATATATATATATATATATATATATTTATACTTTGTTTGAACTCTGCTTTCCAGAACATCCCATGTAGATTTGAGGATGTTAGTGTCTAATCATTTAGGATATACACTCTTAAATTTGTTTAGAAGTAAGAAATACACCATAAAGGATTGTGATTGGACCTGCACAGGTGTGTACCTGGTCATGTAAAAAAATGGCCATATTCCTTAGTCGTTATATGACAAAACAACCTTTGGACCAAAGGAATCATTGGACCTCATGACCCCCATAAGATGACCACATGTACCAGATCGCCACCAAGTTTAACAGCAGACAGCATGCATTGTGGGTTGATGGAATTCTTTGGCTTTCTCCCATTGTAAACCTATCTGAACAAGTTAAATATTCTTTGCGCACTGGCCTTGGACACAAAGGCTTTTAGAATGGCAAACAGTAAAAGGTTTTGATGAGACTGGGTCACAGAGATGCTGATGTTTTGCTCCTTTTGAAGCTGTACAGTATATGAAAAGTTCAGCCAAAATGAAAATTCTGGAATCATTTAGTCACCTTCATGTCGTTCTAAACCGGTATGACTTTTGCCCATCGAAAGAAAACTTTAGAACTATTGCCCTTGTAATTTGAGCACTGATATATACAGCTCATATACAGTCCCATTCATTTTCTCCATAGGGAAATGTATTTTTAATGAATGAAAACTTATATGCCATGATGTTGTTTATTGATGGTATACTTTTATGTTGAAGCCATCAGTATGCATTTATACTGTATATATATTTTTATACAGCCACAAAAACTTCTTGATTTTATAAAGACAAACACAAATGTGTGTCTGTGTAAAATCAAAAAGTTTTTGTGGCAGCATAGAAAATATGTCTGTGGATGTTTGGCGTGCTGAAAGACAGTTGTGTGGTCTTACTTCTTTGAGCTTTTCTATGCCGCTCTCAGCATCGATCAACTGCACAAGCTCCTCCTGCATCTGTTCTGCCCATTTGCGGGTCCTGCGAACACAAAAAACTCAGATTTAATTGTTTTTAAACAATGATCTGTGATGATTAACATACAAGCACATTTTCCAGTTCTTGGTTTCTTTCTTTATTGGTTGTATTTACAGTAAAAATCAATTTAGCACAAAAATTTGAGAAAATTGTCATTGAACATCCTGCCTTTTCATTGCAACATGACTCATGGTGATAATATTGAAAAGCACAAAGAGACTTCAAGTCAACATATAATAAAAAAACGTTTTTATTATAAATAATTTATTCTCAATTGACAAAATCAAGTCCCGTCCTAAATTTTTTCCAATTTCGACAAGTCTTTTCTCTTAGATATACGTCACAATAAGAAAGAAAAGATGGGGACAATTTCAGATGAATGCAGATTTAATGGTAATTGGTTGAGATTAGTCATAAATTCTTCCCTTTATATGTGTGTTTGTGTGGGTGTAAACATAGTACCACGGATGTTCCTAAAAGATTTAACAAATGGAAGTGTGAAGTGTAGCAAGACACTAAGAATAGCTGTTCAGGGACATTCAGCTGGACCAGGGAAAAACCTGATGTAACTCATAAACTTGTATTTGTATAGGAATATATATATAATATGTGTGAAAATACGTACTGTATGATTTTACCTCCATGAAACTTATATATATTCCAACTTCATGTTCCAAAATTTGTGAGGAACATTCAATTTAAATTTGAAATTCAAATAGTTATTTAACTAAAAATCCTGCTCTTTGCTGTACCTCTAAATCTCATTTGCACTTGCGCATATTCAAACTTGTGATCTAAATGACATAAAATTCTCATTAGGCCTTTGTCTCATAACCAAATGTGAAGCATGGTTATTTTCAGTGAGTAACAACTTTCAGACTATTTCAGTAACACTTTAAAATATCTCATTGGTTTACATTAGTTCATGTATTAACAAACATGAACTAACAAGCAATACATGTATTAATCTTTATAAATGTTAGTTAAATCAAAATACAGTTGTTCATGTTGACAACTTTTGATTTTAATAATGTAAATTATATAATTAACATTAACTATAATTAACAATGGGCCTATTTCTACAGCATTTATTAATCAAAGTAGTTAACTAATGTTAAATAATGAGACCTTATTGTAAAGCATTACCTCTATTTCTCATCCAAAACTAATAAGTCATAAGTCATAATAACTGGATTTATGGTACTTTTAAAGATGCTTTTTTTCGGCCCGTTGTTAAGGATTTGATATGGGTTATATGAATTATATGGAACATTATATGGGTTTGGAACATCATGATGGTGAGTCAAAAATCAATAAAGTCTGTCATTCTTAATTCATTATGATATTAAAAGGGTCCTATTATATATATATTTTTAATTTTCAACTTTCTTTAGAGTGTTTTGCTGTTTGAGCATTAAAAAGATCCAAAGTCCACTCCAAAGGGAGTTATTCTCTATATCAGTACTGCTTATAAACTCCCTGAAATGCCTCAATTGTCGTATTTTTATCAATTTTCTGGTGCACATCACAATACCCCTCATCTAAATAATTCCCGCCCAAGGCATGTGCATAAAAAGTTGGGCGGGGCCTGATGCCATTAAATTATGTAAATGTATTCTAGTAGACCCCACAAACATAACTGTGAACTTGTAAATGAGCTTTAACAAAGACAGATGAAGGGGGCTTCATGTAACATCAATGATTATACATTTTTGAACCCCGCCTACAGTCTCAGTTTAGCCCCCTGCTGACCAGCCACCTTCTGTTTTAAATACTCGACATAAATCTAAAACTGTTGAGCAGACAGCATGAAGCCTCCATCTAAGGGGACGATAGCTATATTGGAGCCCTCTAAAGCAAAGCAGAACAAGTGTTGTAGGGGTAGAGGGAGATAAAAAAGAGGTGTGAAGGGTGGGATATGGGTGTTGTGTAAGTGAATCCATATCAAGGTTCTTATCTTGTCACCACCACTTTGAATCTCGTCAGTGTGACACAAAGCTTCGACAGCAAACCGCGTTAAATGTATGTGAGCTGTCCCGCGGCATTAAACAGACACCACCGCACATTTTGCTGGAGGGTGATGAGTTTGGCTGGTTCTAATGGGAACACTTTCTTATTGAAGAAGAAAACACAGTGTAATCTGAGAAGAGAAACCACATGTGGAGCAGCAGTATATTTAGCCATGAGAGCCAACCACCAGAGGCCTCAGCTTCAGGCAAGACTGGTGTGAGCATATTTATGCCATATGAAGATATCAAAGAATAGCCCTGCATGGATATATCTCACTTACATGCTGATACTCTATTGGGTTCATATTTAGTCTACCAGTCACATGTTACTGAATCTGTGCTTCTTATAATCTTTTTACAATTTACTAGCTTGTGCTTAAGTAAATCTTGTACACAAATATGTGACTGCTTCAATACAGTTTAAAAGCATCCCAAGAAGAAATACATAATTCACATTCCACCATTTGTGTTCTTTTATAGTTTGTAAAATGTTATATTATAGTTTTATTAAATGCAGATCAATTATGAAGTATTGTCGTGATGGAGTATCTAGATAGAAGATCATCAGCATAAAAATGTTGAATAAATGTGTTTAGTTTTAACTAGTAATTTTACTAATTATTTAGCATGAAAGGTTTCTTTCGAAACGAAGTTGCAGATTGAATGACAAAAAAAGAAACATTAAGTACTAAATAACACTGTAGATAAATGGGAAATTTGATTTGTCCATATTAAACAAAAATATGGGTTGAAATAATTAATTATAACTAAATTAAATATATCAATTATATGATTGATTTATATCACTTAAAAAGTTTGAATGATGAACAAATTATAAATAACAACAGAAATATAATAATTTGAAGCTAAATTATTATCTATAATATCCTTAAATTAAATTAAAAAAAAAAGTTCCTTAACCATGTGGTACCGGCTCGGAAAAGAGACCCTGTATTGTCCACAGCAGTACTTAAATATAAAATATCACATCTACTGTATTTTACTGAACTGTCCTACTATGTACTACTGTACTAAAATGCTCATGTCTAATTAAAAAACAAAACAAAAACAAAACCAGCTCAAACCCAAACAAGCCTTATGCTAAATCAATTCCTCTCTCCGATCCCTTCTGTGGTGAGATGAATCATTGCAGCTAATCATTGTTATGGATCACGAGTGTCAGAATATGGCTCATTCAACAGCGCACGACGACGGGAAAAGGCTGCCTGGCCCGTTTAGTTTAGCTTAGCTGATGAAATGAAATGATAACAGCAGTATGATCATAACCACCACAGCAGCCATAAAAACAGAGCACATACACGCTAAGTAGTGCTAAGGCTTGGGGGGGGGAATGGATGTGGTGAAAAAAAAAGGAACGGAAACTTGGAGCAGTGAATGGAAAATTGAGATAAGATCTCCTTTGGTCCCTCCCCCTCCAAGTCCTCTGGAGAGGGAAGCGGGGGGCAGGGGCGACCAGGCAGGCTGTAAAACATTACGTACTGTAAATAGTTTATGGAAACGATTTGATTCATCAAACTTAATTTCCTTGTGAAATTGTGTACTCAAAGATATATATATATATATATATATTTATTTATTTATTTTTACAAAAGGTTCTAAAAAATCAGTTCCTGTGATCCCTGCTCAGTAAAACACTACATTTACATTTACACTACACTACATTTTTCTGTTTTAATACATTTTAAAATGCAAGAGATGGCAAAGCTGAACTGTCAGCATCATAACTCCAGTCTTCAGTGTCACATGATCCTTCAGAAATCATTCTAATACGCTGATTTGAAGCTCAATAAACATTCCAGATTATATTTTTATGTAAATATATTAATTTCTTTGCAATCAGTGTATGCAATTATTTTAGAATTGACAAACAGGGAAAATAAAGTGGCTTGAACAGATAATATAGTACTGGATGTCTGTCAACTTAGACTGTACCACACAAAACAGAAGCTTTCTCTTGTCCTCTTTCTCTATTATTTTAACTATACTCCCTGAGGAAGTCAGGGCTGTGTCTGTGTTCATAGCCACATTAGACCAACATGTCCCCAATATTTAGAAAATATATATGACTTTATATGACTGGAATATAAACATTTAGAGCGCTAAATTGTGACAACACAATTGTTCCCTGTAAAAAAACAATTGTATTTACAGTTCTGACCTTTACAGAGCGCTGCAACTATAAACAAACTAGTTAAGAATAAAAATAGTTTGTTTAACAGCAAAGTCAGGAAAGAACGAACATCCGTCCATATTATGTCAAAATGTCATCGCTTGACCAGCTGTTTGGAACCATGTGGGTTGTTTAAATCTGAGCCAAATGGCCTCTTGATGGATCCCTCAAGCATCATATGTGTCCACAACTTAAGGCCACAGATCAGGGGTCAGAGCAACAGGTGCAGAAAGCACAGAATAAACATTATCAGGGACAAAAATACATTTTGTGACAAAAGGCAATCACAGCGAATTGCACATTGGGAACAAATATGCAAAGTAAACATCCTATGAGATAAGACACATGAACAAGCAATAGTCAGGTTCAACACACAACACATACTGTATCCATGCATTTAGAATGAGTGACACATCAAGCAGCCCTAAAATAGAGTACATGAGTCAGGTTTACAGGGCTGGATCTTGACTTCTGGCTGCAGTTCCCCTCCGTCCTACATAAACACACATGGACAAACACACACACACAACAGACATGTTGGGTTTCCATGTTATGGGGCCTTTCCATAGACAATGGTTTTGTACAAACTGTATATTCTATCCCGTAACCCTAAATCTACCAATCAGAAAACATTCTACATTTTTGCATTTGCAAAAAACATCACTTAGTCTAATTTATAAGCTGTTTTTCTCATGGGGACATTCTATCCCCATAACGTAGGGTATACCTTCAGATATATTCCCCTCTGTTACAGTGCAAACAATGACTGGACGACGATAAATACAGCTGCAGGTCTAAAAAGTTGAGCTTGTCCACTTTCTACCACTTCCAGAAGTAGTCAAAAACGCATTCGGCTTGAGACAAAAGACCACTCTCCGCCTAGTGACCTAACACGTGATTGTTATAGGACATGTTGTGAGAAAGCGCACCAAAACAAGGTATTCAAACCTCGCAGATTACGTTCGAAAGCGCAGTTTCCGTCCACATTGATTCGTTCATTCAACAGTATTCGTGCGGTGAACATGGAGGTGTAACGAATTAACTCTATGAAATATTAATAATCAATAATAACTGGTTATAATTGATTATGAATATTTGGATCAGTTGATTTAATTAACTTAATGTAGTAAAATAATATTACAATCAACCTACCTATTCGTCCCGTGAACAGTCATCGTAAATAGTTTATTAATTCTACGAAATATTCATATCCGGGGAAGGGAAATGTCTTTCATACTGTACAGTACTAAGAGCCTGTAGTCGAAATCTAAATCGTAAAGTAAACTTTGTTTACAAGCAGAGAATCAGAACCAAATACATATTGTGCACAAGTTTTATTAACTAAGTCACGAACACATAACTAACATACAAACAATTACACATACATGGGTAGATGATTAAAGTGGCAGAATGGAAGCGGAAGCAGGAAATGAAACTATGGAAAAGATCCATTTAAAGCAGAGCTATGCATTTTCGGGAATTTCTTCGCTGTATTCTCGTTTTTTGCTCTATAGAGCTCCCCCTACAGCTTCGAAATAGATATTTGACAACACTGTCGTAAAAACTCATTGGCGATTCTCAGATACCAGAGGCTAGTAGATCAACGACATCAAAGCAGACGGGACATTCTTTAAAACGTCTTCTCCATTCGGTTCGAACATCGCGAGGGAGCTCAATAATGACAGAATTTTAGCAGATCTTTTTTCTTTTTTTTGCCATAAAGCAATTCGTTACATCGCGAGACCTTATATCACGTGATACTCCCTGACGCTGAGGCCGGTGGTAAGCCGGCTCAAAGTTGCAAGGGTGGTTTTTCCGCTCACAGGCACCAAGGGGGGGAAGCGAGACGGCCACCATTCAACCCGAAAAAAGTCATATAACCATTCCAATGACTAGGAAAAGAACCATCAGCTTATCATTTTCAGAGCACCTCATTAAATTGATACTTGCATTGCCGGGTGCAGTGGACACAATTCTTGAAGTTGTTGAAAAATGAAGTTATTGATGGTTCCGTGAGTGTCAAATGTTGAAGTTGCAATCTTTTTCTTCTCTGCTGGATGAAGACGATATGATGAACTTGCATGGTTAGTTCGACTCTGTTCTGGTTGAAGGTTTTCTCTTTCTCCATGAGCACATGGCTGAGCACATGCAGATTGTGACCTGCCGGCCCTGGGCTGGAGAGACCACGCATGCAACCAAGGAATGAGGAAGTCGGAAGAGTAGATGGCTGCCCGTTCAGTAATGGAAAAGTTGCAGTTTTCCTCTGAGTTGGATGGGTCCCCACAGACATCAACCCGAAGAAGCAGCAGTGAAGGCTGTGAATGTGTCTCGTATAAAGCCTGAGAAAGGCCCCACCTCTCCAGGTTTGCTTAACCAATGAGAAGGGTGGAATTTCCAAGCGGGAAAATTCCTCGGTGGTTGATTTATGAATTCTTTGTCTTAAGCGTGCTCATTTGCATTTGCAGCTGGATTGGTTTCTGATGAAGAAACTAAGGACGATTCTTGTAATACTAATATGTTGCGCAGCTATTAACATATCATATACACGATCATTTCGATCTTCAAAGTACCAATTTATAGAGACCAAACCTGGTATAGGTGACCATTGATTCTATTGTAAAATACACAGCATCAACAAAATAATAGTATTAAAAGACATTACACAAGACAGTAAATCATTCACAAAATGTTCTGGGATGCATGCTCATTTATAGATCAGTTCGGCGATAAATGAATGCAGGAAAGTCTGTTTCAATGTCTGTAGGTTCTAATGGCAGGGGCCCTCACCACATTTTTAACAGCAATAAAACCAACTTATTATCTGATCGTAGTCATGGTAACTAAGACCTTCTTGCCCCTGTTGGGGGATGAGACAGAGTGAGTCTTAAATATTGTTTGTTAACTATAACAAATACTTGTGTCTGATTTGTCTCAGTCGTTACAGAGGGAAGGGTCTCAACGAAATCAGAACACAAGTGGTCACAAGACGCTCATTTGAAAGCATGTTAATACCAGGTGGAAACGGTAATGTGTCATGGCTGATCACTTATGATCAGATCACCGAAAATGTATCTTAATACCAGATAGAAACAGGGCCTGTGTTGCTATGGGGATCTACACGCGTCAAAACAGACCAAACAAACACATTTCAATACAGTCTTCACACTCACAGACAGATGCTCTTGGGATACTAGTGAAAACACCATCAACACAGCTGACAACAAGCAACAGGTGTACTGTGTGTGAATTGAGCTTAGTTTTAGTCACTGACATACTGTACAATGGCAGCACAGCTCTTGGGGTTTTAGCTGTATAAGTGAGCCGTTCCACCTCTCTAAAAGGGAGCATGCAACAAATGCACTGCATAGGTTGCAACTGATGGGGGGAAAGGGCTTTTAAAAAGAGTCCATTTTCATCAGGCTGTACGTATAACTGACATTTATAAATAAATTGCTCCTTCAATCTCTGCTTCTCTGTCAAACCTCTTCAATCAGATGTCATTCAGGCCTCTAATACATTCTGCCAGTATTTAAGTACAGCACAGAGCAATAGGGTGGGATTTAATTATGTTTCTAGGGGACAACTAGTAGTAAACCTGACACAAGAGAGCAGAAATAAACAAGCCCCCTCCCTCTGCCGTTTCTCTCTCACTTCATCGGTTTAACGCTTTCTCGGCTCCATTTCTGCCACTCTCACTCTCCTGTCTGTCAGTATCTATCTTGCTCTCTTTGAGGGTGATATTTGTAATTTGGATAAGGAATAACAAGGCGGATGACTCAATTTTACACTGTTATTTGGTGAGATCATGTAGAGGACAATGATCAAAATACACTGTAAATCTATCCATCTATCATATATCAATTAAATAATAACTGATTAATTGATTTCTGAAGTTAATAAAATAGTAATAACAAACATCTTAACTAATTTGTTTAATTTTTGTTTAGGCTATCGATTTCATTTATGTATGTATTGGCTATAAATCGGCAAACTTTATTTGTTTGATTGTCCATAGACAAATTAAATATGAATTAGTTGTTATTAATCTTATGATTTCTGAATTTAATGAAACACTATTAATAAAAAAAACATTTGTTTAGTACCCAGGAGCTAAAATACTGCAGAGAGTACTGCTGTTCATTCTTAGAATAATCTTTTATTTTCTACCTAACTGTCAGTGGCTTAAACAGAAGATTTTTGATTCAATCACACTCCGTAAGATACAAGAGCTGTAAATCATGTTCTCTCTCGGTGTCTATGTGAGATACTATGTGTGAAAGCAGGAGAGAGAGAGGGAGAGGGAGAGACGTGAACCCTCTGAAAAATTGCAATGGCAAAAAGGAATAATTTTGTTTTTTCACAAATTTATTCTATTTAATTAACACTGCATATGAATACTTCATATCAACTCATTCATTACCAGTAACTGATCTGAGCAGGACTATTTCTGGACTGTGCGAAACGCATATTAGGAACTTACATTAATCTGAGCTGAGGTAACCCAGTATGTGTTGTATTTGCATGCTCTGTTAACCAGCGATGACACCCAAGATAAGAGAATGTTCAGAGGGGCGCTGTGACCCACCAGCAACCCAAATTCTGTTCACCCGCTATATTCAGAACGACTTACGCAGCTCGCGTTCCCGCTGTGCCAAGGTGGGAGGGGCAAGAGCCAGACAAAGTCGCAGTGACATTGTGAACGACCAGGGATGTTCTTCTAATACAGACTGTTGTATTATTAGAAACTGTTGAAATGGAGCCAGTCCGCATAACCATGCCTTAAGGCACTCTTTGAGTAGTTAAAGGGCAGTTAAAGGAATAGTTCACAAAAACAACAAAAAATCTTAATTGAAACACAAAAAGGAGATCTTATTCAATTTGTCAATTTTCCATAGAAAGTGGAGGGTGATTTTACTGCAAAGCTCCAAAAAGAAGAAAATGAAACCTGAAATTATAATAAAAGTGGTCCATGTGATCAAATCACTGTATCCATCCAAGCCATCCATAGATTTGTGTTAGGAAAAGACAGATTTAAGTTGCTGAAGTTCAACTGTCTCTTGGCATGGAAAACAGCAGCTTGGGTTCAGGAACAACATGATAGTACATGGTTTAAAAAAAAAAAAAAAGTTGCTGCCAATCAACCAATCAAGCCAATCAACTTGGATGTTTAAGTCATTTCAACTTAAATTACCGGTACATTAAATTGGCTTAAATTAGTTGAATCTTTTTTACTTCCTTTATGAGTTAAAGCAATGTAAAAAAATATGTTGTCATAACTTATTGATCATATAATGTTTTACATGTACATGATGACAAACCTATCCCTGTGATAAGTTTACCCCCAAATTAAAATTCTTTCATCATCTTCGAAATATTGAAACCTGAAGAAGTCTTTTCAACCAAAACGTTCAAAGTTCAACAGACAATTTTGATCAATGTTTATAAAAGCTTAACATAAATCTGTTCATCATTTAAAATGATTGTGTCTTTTTAGAAGACTTGGATAAAACAGTTACATTTATATGGATTCATTTTACAATGTTTGTATAAGAATTTTGATAACATAAGTTTGTAATGGAAGGGCAGAAAGGGCGTAAATAAATAGTAATATTTATTTACGCCTGTCTTGTTGAGCTCGTGAAATCTGCATCTTTCTCCCCCGGGACAGAGCTTCCCTTAGGTGCTGATATTGAAATTTCTGATTAAAACTGATTTATGTCAGAATGAATTGCAAAATGTGAGTCTGAAATCCAAATATGCTCTTTGTGCATCCTGGGAGAACGAGGCAGGACTCAGGAGTGTGTATGTGCGTGAGTGAGTCCATCAAGGAAAGTGTAGGGTTTCTTTACACATTAGTAATCTCCTCTGGCAACCATGGCTGTCTCTACAAATATATCTCTCCTCCTTTCTGTCCCTCTTGTTCTCCTTCCTTCACTCATGGTCAGGACATCTGTCTGTCTCACTAACACATTTTTTAGAAACAGACATCACATGTATGTTGAGTCCAGAGAATCTCAAGTTAACATACAGTATTATATTTCAACCTTAACTGAACTTAACCTCAACCATGGCAACACACACTGACAGGGTACATTTACTCTTTATTCAGTAAAACACTATATCAACCTGACAGCCAGAAAATGCTTTTGGGAATTCCTTATGGACAAGGATTTCAAATATTGCATCTTTGTGGGGAACACAGATAGTTCACTCTTCATTTCGGATGTTGCACAGCTTTTCTATTGTAATATATTTTAAAATGTAATTTATTCCTGTGATGCAAAGCTGAATTTTCAGCATTTTAAACATTACTTATTTGATTAAAAAGAACAACATTTGTTTGAAATAAATGCTTGCACACGTCTTTACTTTCACTTTTGATAAATTTAATGCATCCTTGCTGAATAAAACTATTAATTTATTTAAAAAATAATAATAGAGGGATAGAATAAACATAATTTCTGATGCAAAAAGCCTACTAACTATCTGCAGGACATCAAAACAGAATCTAACTGCCTGTTTTTAAAACCACAAGCTCTCACAAAAAGCCTGCAGAAACCACTGATCAGTTATTTAGAGTAGCTATAATGGATTCACTCATCAGCACACAAGGAGGAAGGATTCTGGGATGTGAGCCCACAGACGAGTTTCCATTAACACTCCTAGAAACAGTACACCGACTGTAAATGCATATGTACTGTCGGCATTCTCCACCTGTGGCGTTCAGCACTGTACATTCATAATAATATCAATCGTGGAAAGCAGATGTGCTTCCTCTACAGAAGGGGGTGAGCGTTCTTCAACCAGCTGTAAGCAATCTACGGTTTCCAGTTAGTTCATTGGGGAAGTCAGAGAAGTTTGGGACGGAAAAGTTTTCCACGTGTCTAATGTCTCAGAGAACTTCACATTTTACATTTGCAACTTTTTTTAAACATCAAACATTATTTAATAGATTCTGCATGTTGTGGTACAAATAAAATCTACAATTATGAGAGTCAAATAACCAAGAAAACAAAATTAGACTTAGTATATGTGGGAATGGGAAGACTGTCCCTGTGTTACTTTAGCGGTACTCAGGGGACACATTCGTCTGTCTAATTCTGTCAAAACTCCCTTTGGACACATCCGGGGACATCATCAATTATAAAAATTATTCTTAGCATGGCATATCATGTTTCATTACATTCAGAAATCATGAGATTAATCACAATCATTTCGTATTTAATTCATACCTATTGACAGCCATATTTATATATCAATTGGAAACGGGGAGAGATTTTGGTCCACCATTCAGCCTCAATCTGACTAAGCTTTAACTTTGCCTGGGTATTTGAGTGACAAAAATAGCTCCCAGCTGTTTTCAAAGGGGCTCAGCAAATACCTACAAAAAGGCTCCCTGCTGAACTAAGATGTTA
Organism: Phoxinus phoxinus; assembly: GCF_949152265.1. Taxonomy (NCBI): domain Eukaryota; kingdom Metazoa; phylum Chordata; class Actinopteri; order Cypriniformes; family Leuciscidae; genus Phoxinus; species Phoxinus phoxinus. The sequence goes on from NC_136884.1 coordinate 12,657,590, forward strand.
AAAAAAAACGTCCCCCAAACACATAAGCACAGCACAAGAACATAATATACTAGCAAAACCTTTCTTTCTGGGAAGATCTAAAACTCTGGAGCCGTAGTTCAAAGTTAAACCCACACCATAAAGACTATGAGCTGGCGGATTTCCAAAGGGCAAATAATGCTCATTCTGCGCTCTGTGGCTGGAGGAATAAGGCTAGTAATGGGAAAGGTCCCATGTATTGAACTGCTTAAGCATGAAATTTGATTATGTTTGCAGTCAAAGTGCAACATTGCGAGGAAACTGACGCAAATGTTGTAGATGTGCGATTCAAAACTGAGGAGAGGCTAACTGATCCAGTGGCATCTTCCCAGAGGCCCAGAAATGTGAGACATGTGACGATATTTCGGTAATATGATATATCACCATATGAACAAGCACGGTATTGTTATACAGTGGGTACTTTAAAATACAGTAAATAATTATTTTTTATTATTAATTATTATTCAAATCAAAACCTGAGCTAATGATGCAATGCAATGATGAGTAATGATGCTAAAAATTTGGCTTTGCCGTCAAAGGAATAAATTACAGTTTAAAATATATGAAAATAAAAAATAGATTTTAAATTGTAATAATACAGTATATCAATATTTCACAATGCTGTTTTTTTTACTGTATTTTAATCAAATAAATGCAGCCTTAGTGAGCAGAAAAGACTTCTTTCAAAAGCATTAAAAAATCTTCCCGACACCAAACTTTTGAACAGTAGTGTGTGTTTAACTGCATGATGCATGAAAGTACGAAGGAGATTAATTCAATTCAAAATAAACCGTGCAATCATGTTTACTTAAGTCCCATGAACACTTATACTTATTTTCACAGCTAAAAGTCTGGTTATTAACATAAAAGGCACGAAGTTGAAATACTAAGAGGAGGACAGGTCACAAACCTTCACAGAAGTGAAGATGACATTTCATAACATAACATTTCATAAATAATGGCAAAAGTGCACAGGTGCGCTAACTGCTTTGTGCTTCTCTCAAGAAGCGGTCATGGGCGGAACGGGTGACATCAGACTCAGATCTGAGGACATTAATCATTTGCCTCACAGCACAGCAAAAGCCACAAGACACTAAGAAGGGGTGGGGGAGATTGGGGAGGAGAGCGCAGTCATAGAGCATCTGAAGCAGACAGGCTCTGGCATTAGGAGGTTA
>NC_136884.1:12663782-12690209 GCF_949152265.1 Phoxinus phoxinus
TGGGGGAACGACGCAAATTACCACGCAGTGACTGATAAATAGTCGTTATTAAAATTCTATACCATTTTGTCTAAATAAATAAAATGCTAAAAAATGTAATAAAAAAAACTAAGTATGTAAGTAAATTTAAAGCATGCACAATATTAAATATTGGATGATATAGTCAGTAATAATCAGCCATTAGCCTGTCATGCGTCCCTGACAGCATGTTCTTTTGCGTGTTTCCTATGTGCATGGTCAACAGGAGTTCATGGTTCACCCCCCAGGATGTGAGCTAGAGAGCGGGCCGGTAGGGTAAATGCTGTACACACTATCCACAGATTGACTGATCTCAGACGTCGCCTAGCAACACAACACTATCTATTCACAGCCACGGGAGTCGCCCGAGTTAGCCCAACTCTGAAGCTGAAGAGGACACGCTCTTTAAAAGCCAGATGAATGAGTAAGTCAGCAAAAGAGAGAAAGAGCAAGGGAAGCACAGAGTGTCAAAGGGAGGATAAGGATTGCCTTTTTTTTGTGTGCGGGAAAAAATATGAAAAAGGCAACATGCCCTGTCAGTGCACTAAACTTGCACTAAATGACCTCATTCAACCTAGCAGGCGATGCCAGAGAGAACTCTGTTGTGCATTTACTGACATCAGGGTGTGCGGTGCTGTTATGGATCCCTCTGTTGGGTTTACACTGAGTGATGCTAGTGGGTTTTATTGCCACTTGGGAATGGTACAATTGTTGGTGGAGGTAGAAATTAAGGGGTAAAATATGAGCGAGAGTTTAGTTTTTTTCTCTGTGGTTTCCCTTAATGCTCTGTCCCTTCCATGCAAGATGTCTGTTAGATGGATGAGTATGATATGAACATATTGTAATTCATACACTTTATATGTAATAGACATAGGCTAGTAAGAGCTGTGCGTGTAAACCTCACTCCTCTGGCCTCAAGAGGAGTGCTAGCGACTGATGCTAGCGACTGCGGTCTTTAGTGTACTTGTTAGTGTGCCTGCCTCCCACGTTGGAGATGCTGGTTTGAGTCCCGCTCGGATCGGGTGGAGTAAGTCTGGATACATTTGGTGCCGTGACCCAAATGGGAGTGAGGTTTAGAGGGTTGAGTGTAACTGTGCTTGTAAATCTCACTAGATAGTCCGAACACGTTTTTCCGGGCTCATTCCCAAAGTAGTTTACTTTTAAAGACTTGCGCAGTTGAGCGGAACGTGGACAATAAAGTATACCCGGGCCTTTAGCGTCCTTGTTAACATGCCCGCCACCCATGCCGGAGACCCTGGTTCAAATCCAGCTCGGAGCAGGTAGAGTAGGACAGGTTGTATTTGGTGCCATGACCCAGATGGAGTGAGGTTTAGGGGGGTGAGTGTAACAGATGTAGGCCAGTAAGAGCTGTGTGTAAACCTCACTCCCCTGGCTTCAAGAGGTGCGCTAGTGACAGGCATTAGTGACTGTGGTCCTTAGCGTACTTATTAGGGTGCCTCCCACACCGGAGAACCCAGTTATTAGACCCCTAACTTCACACAATTCTGCAGGCTTGAATAAAATTCACAATTGATCATTCAGATGTATTTCAATTCAGTTGGAATTTGAATTGAATTGGCCAAGCCCTGCAGGAAATTTTAATTGAGTTTTATTGAACTGCAATATTGTAGTATTTAAAAGGAATTTTCTGAAATTACGATTCAAAAACTTATCTTCCAATGAAGATTTTGAGTGTCATATCAATAACTAAATCTTTCATTAAAAGCATAAATAAATACATATGTAAATAAATGCATTAATGTCAAGATTTGTTCATCAATATGGATCTCACTGTCCTCTAAATTCTTCCACCATAGGGTTCAAATGTTATTTCTATTTCATTTAATCTATAGCTGTCCCTGTCTGATAGGCAGATAACATTTCAATATAAAATTGTAAACATACAAATTGAGCCTTTATCATGCAAAATTGCATTTTTTTTTATTGAATATCTACATCCAGGAATCAAACTGGAATCCATTTGCTTTTGTTTGCAATTCAGAAACTGAACTGCAGTTTAAAAGGCATTCTCTGTTCAGAATTTTAGTGCAAAGCTGCTGTCCTCGACCTAGCCACAAGTCAGTTTTATAAAGATCTCCTCAGGGGATAGTAGCAGCAGTACATTTCGGTTCATTGTTCAGATTGTTGATATACTATCAACATCATAAATTATAAATGCAGACATGGACAGAATAAACAGGACTTTGAGCTGACATTGTTCGTCATAACCTGAATAGTGATTCTGATGATAATAATAAGTACAGTATATATTTAGACCTGGAGAGTGGCTTTAATTTTTAACACAGTCATTTGGCAGGCCAAATCAGCCTTATGCTCTGTCTCTGTCCTAGTAACTAATGATTGTGTGTTAATATTTAATATTGGGCCTAATCATTTCCTTTGTTAGCTCTTTAGGTGCGAGTAGATCCATTTGGGAAAAGTTTCGAAGGAAGAATATCGACTTTATTAGATAAAATGACGCAGTTTTGTTTTAGATCTTCAGTCTCCGCCTCAGACGCCAGGCCCACAGATCGCTGGTTGATCGTCTGATGCATAAGCCACACAAAATGTGATTGGTTGATTGGTCATTTGATTGGTTGAATTCTACATGATTTACGGGGGACGCGTGTACGGTCCGCCTGGAAACAAAACCGTCTTGATGCCAAACCCCCTCATGGAAGAGAAAAGCCGTCATTTTTACAACTGTGAAAATGAGCACTTATCAGGATCAACTAAATGCTGGATTTTCAAAAGTATGTGAAGTTCGCGGCGCCATTGTTGCAGTAAATTTGCACAACGTTCTTGAATTAATAATTTATTACATGCACATGCCTGTAATCGTAGGGACATCAACTTTACATTTTCACATCCCTAAACATGACACAGAACAAGACCAACTGTGATTGGTTGCTTTACAGGTCAGTTAGGCGTTCTCTTGGGCAGTCCTTGGCCAATGAAAGCTGCCCTAGCCTAGATCTTTCCCCAAAATAATATCAATTGTGGCCATCTATGTGGGGCACCATGTGTCACCCCAAATAACTTTTATCCCCCTCTGAATCAAGACCCCAATCTGATTCTGTAACCAGGTCTACACTAACTAGGTTGCTCTCCAACACATAAGGGTTTTGTTGTTAAACTGTTAAATATCAGAAGAAATTAAATCTGCTTCTTGGTGCTTCATATTTTCACTTTATATGACAGAAAACAGAAAATCAGAAAATGCATGAAAACATTTTTGTCTAAAGGCAATGTCAATGTTTGGACATGAACTGACTTGCTTGCCAGAAACACACGAGTTGGGTACGACGACGGGCATCTCTGTCCTTTTACTTGGCCAGCCTTTTTGCAGTTTAGGCCTCAGGATTATAGTATAATCTGTCAAATATATCCTTGTTAAAAAAAAGAATCTGTTTGCACTTCACAATATTTGTATTCACATGATACTGTGTTAATTCAGTAACACATTTTCTCTTAATTCAATTTAAAATGAAAAGAACCTTAAAGGAATGATGTGCAAAAATCACGCCTTTCCTCCGCTCATGGTTTGCCAAGTGTAATTTATTAATTAATATGTCCCATGGAGATTGTTTCCAAGGCAACTGAGGACATCTACTGTACATTTTAACTGAGTCCCATAAGTTACATAAGAGTTTGGGAGTGTTAACTAACAGGTTTGTTGCCAGATATGCATGTGAAATACAAATGTTACCTCAACATGCTTGTAATCTTTTCATCCATGAGATCCTAATGCACTTAAAGTTTTCAGAAAATGTCCAAGACTATTTCCAATTTGGCAGTGCAGCCATCCGGTGGTTTCCATTGTTAGGCCGGATAATTTTTATGAGAGTACAGATGGAGCCACATGAAGAAAATCTAGCAGAAATGAAGCTGGCCACCCTGACGTGACCTGGTTGCAGTCACACAGCTCTAACTGCAACCAGGACAGCAGAAAAAAAAGAGATGCAGCTCTAACAGAGCAAGAAACAATATCAAATCGTGTGGTTCTGATTCCCTGCTGCTTTCAAAATAGATGGAAACAATATTCATACTGAAGGAAAAGGCACTTATTAATACTTTACACTTAAATAACACAGTATGATTTAACTTCACTACAATGCTTCACTCGTTAAAAGAAAGAAGAAGAAGAAAAAAAAACATGATAACAAGCTTCTTGTACTGCAAAAGCTGTCATCTGAATCATACAGCTATTCTAAAGCACTGACTTTCCAACAGATGACAGGTGCCATTACTGCCACTTCGTCAACATGCAACATTTTGGTTTCAGAAGATCTTAGTAACAAGAATCACACACTTTAAAGATTCAGACTGAGGTCCTGGAGAAAGTGATTCGTTCGCATTGCCATTCTAATCACACTAAATTGTACAGATAGACATCACAGACCTGTTCTGTTTGTATTCGCCATATTTCAACATCGACAAAACAGCTTTAAACATTACTCAAGTCAATCAGAGTGAACCCTATTTTGAGATTTGATTTGCGATGTCTGACATTACACAAACTTAGTTTTAAAACAGCCCGATCTCATGAAAGTGCGTATCTATACCATGAATGTTATTTCTCGTGCCATGTAGGCCAATGCCAAAAATAGTGTGCGTGCATTTGATACGCATATTTCGCGTGCATAGGATACTCACTTGTCTTTATGGCGTGTAATATGCACGCTCTCCCCACCCCTAATCCTACCCAAGGATTTTCAGTGTGTTTTCACATTTTTGGCGTATAAATGGCATGAGAAATAACATTTGTGGTATAGATACGCACTTTCATGAGGTCGTGTTGTTTTTAAAAGCATAGATCTCATTGTATCTGACCACTGCTCATGTAAGACTGACTTCATCTGTAAAGATCAGTAAAGATCTGCTTATTCAATAAGAGTCCAGATTGGCCGGCTGTTTATCCAAGCAGCTGAGGTGTAATTTTGTTACTATGTCTAATGGCTAACTTCATACAGAGCGTCACATGCCGAGGAAGAAGGAGAGCAGCTGGACAGGCAAGGAAGTGGCAAGCCAGATAATCTCAGGTTTAAAGTCAGATCCAGCCAGCCTGGATCTTCATACTGGTCTAAACTTTTTGTTTTAAGCAGAAATAACCTCTGTCACCTCTATTTGAACGTTCCTCAGCTACGTTCCTCAGCCGTCCCTCAGAACGTTCCTCAGCCTCAAACATATTGGCCATAAACAAAGGAACAACGCGCCTTTAATTGTCAGCAGACTGAGGTTTGTTTGTGTGACTCATCAAAGCCAAAGTGAAGAGCATCAATGCAGATCTTTGATAAACAAACAGCTCTTCAGATGTCCACATCTGAACCTTTGAAGAGAGACACACAACGCTAATGAAAGAAAGAGAGACAGACAGGTGTCCCCTGATCAAAGTGGACACCCATAAAATCTCCTTCGTCCTCTGTTGTCTCTCTCTCGCCGTCTCTGACAAATCTGTTACGTTATGTAACCGAAATGGGGGGGGGGGGGGATGAAGAGTCTTCTGTCCTTCATTGAGTCACAGCCCTGATTCTGCCCTACGAGAACACAGATAAACACAAGATAAAATAATTATATAGCAGTATAATTCAAAACATACCTTGTCAAGTCAAGCCTCCAGTGAGTCAGTTTTCATGTAATCAAACGAACCACCATTAAGCTATCAAAACAAACAGGATTCTCATCGACGGTAAGTAACTAAGAAGGGTCCAATTAAATTACAGCAAATAATAATAACACCAAGAACATCAATCGAAAATACACCCTTTCCTGAATACAATAAACACATACTACTAACAAGAATTAAAAGTGAAAGTTGTAGTGCATCATGGGAAATCAGATGCCACAATACTTGCTTAATTCAGAGCCACTAGCATACTATTCATAGTATATTTACCATATCGCTATAGGGCAGAAATAGTATGAATATTAAGCTAGTATGCGATTCTAAATCCAGCATACCCCTGTATACCCGACTATATATAGGCGAAAAACAGAGCATGAACCGAATAGAATGAATTCATTAAAAACATTGATTAAAACTACCTGGATGTTCTTCTACTTCCGACGTGATTTTGAAGTGCGCATCTGATGGTCACTTTACTATCCCAGGATGCCACACGAGAGAAGTTGTGAATGGCAGTGAAGCTTTGCAACTGACTCTGTGGATTACATGAAAATGTAATTTGTAGTAGGCTACACACATTCGCACTATATCGATTTTTTTTTACGTTTGTGAAGTTCATTTTGCATCAAATGTATACCTACTCAGATTTCTGACGCACCGCATGTACTTAAATCATGACGCTTCTAGCAACATGGTCATGTGGTTACGTTCAGAAATGTGTCAGAACCAGATCAGAACGCAATAACAATGAAAATACTCTCACAATTGCCACAAAGGGCACCAATAGCTGACATTTGATTAAAATGTCTTTTTCTAAGGTCAGGTTTATTCCATCAGGTGACCTGCTTTCATAGCAGAGCGACAGTTTGAAGAAATCCTTAGAATATTAAAGTTAATCTTATCTTTAAACATTAGGTCATACATGTGTATAGCTAGCTTAGTTTTAGTACAGACATTTAAAGCAAACTCTATCGCCCCCTTTAGTACTGGAGTACTGACAGAGCAGGCATTTGCAATGAGTTTCTACTTTAGCAGCATATGTTTTTACGGCCTAGCATAAAGGAGAGACGTCAGACATGTAACTGCACCGAGTTAAACAAACACTTTGACATTTGATGACATTCATAAAATACAGTTTGAAGACTCCAGCTCTACTCCTCCAGTCAGAACACACACGATACGGCTGACTGTTTCAGCTCTTGATTGTAGACAGATGTCTGCATCTCGCAGCTCTCGACAGCAGATGTGCCTCATCTGGCAGGCACCAGCAGAGGAAGCTCAGGATCACCAAACTTACGCTATAAAGATCACAGCATCTCATCGCGAGATAAATGTCCCATATGACGAGGGACTTCTCGAAACGGTTGTGGCTATACAGCACAAACCAATTTTCTCCATGACAATGGATGAATATAACATGGAATTAACGAGATTCGTTTGAGACTGAATCACTCTTGCATAAGCAGCGATCTCCCTCTGGCTCTCTCGGGTATGTGTCATAGACATACTGAGAACACACATACATAAACGCTCGTTCAACTCTCTCTCTATCTTTCCCATACGATTTAAAGCGCTCTGGGCAATAATAGCTTTAATCTAGGGCTGGCAAGAGTTGCTAACTTTTTTATTTCTATTCAGAAACGAGCCTCATCTGAGGTTAAGGGACACTTATTAAGTGTTACTTTCGATTAAACGCTCTCCAACGTCATTCCTCATCATTGAAGACTTTGATGGTGACAGATGGCGCTTGCAGATGCTGCATATAAACAAGAGGAGCTCACTGGGCCGCAGCAGGTGGAGAGAGAGGTGTGATCCATCAGTCCGATGCCCCGCCGAGGTACTCACAGTCACACACTGCACATCTGTCACAGTTTGGGAACACCGCGGCAGCTCTTGGCCAGCCGACCCAGGGTGCCAACCAACACCTGTCTGCTGGAGGAAACCTCTGTCACCTGTCCTCAGACCTGTGAAACTTTGGCCCGAGGTGGGAACAGCAGGCCAAATAACCAAAGAATTGTCTGGTTTACAGCTAGTTTACATGGGATCGAATACGATGACAAACGTTAGTGAATATACAATAAAACCCTTGTTTCTAGAATGGTAATATTCCATGTTCAGTACAACCTGATTGCTACATAAATAAGCGATTTAGTTTTACTTAAATTGATTAAAATCTACCGGTAGTTTGATGATGTTGTTTGAGATTTACAGATACTTCATAATGTTTTATTAGTTGCATTACATTTTACAGCACTTTGGTACAACAGTAAGTTCTTATATGTGATTTATATTATAAATAAACTTGAACTTTAAAATGAACTTCAACCAGACTTTTTGATATACAAATTCAGAATCGCCATTTTGAATCAGATTGTAAAAACAAGCAAAAATGATGTCTACAATATCATATTTACTTTGGAAGTCTAAGCTGGTTTGCTGGTGTAAGCTTTGGTTAAGTTGGTCTGTTGGCTGGTTTTAGAGCACTTTTTCTGAGAGAAACCAGGTAAACACCACCTTGGTCAGGCTTGGAAGCCATCTTAAACCAGCTAGTGGCTGTGGTCTTTAGTGTCCTTGATAGCATGCCCGCCTCCCACGCTGGGAATCCCGCTCGGAGGGGGTTGAGTAGGACCGGTCACATTTGGTGCCGTGACCCGGATGGAGTGAGGTTTATGGGGGGTGAGTGTAACGAACGTAGGCCAGAAAGAGCTGTGCGTGTAGACCTCACTCCCCTGGCTTCAAGAGGCATGCTAGCGGCTGCGGTCTTTAACGTCCTTGTTGGCGTGCCCGCCTCCCACGCTGGAGATCCCGGTTCCAATCCCGCTCGGAGCTGGTCGAGCAGCACCGGCTACACTTGCCTGTGCAAGATATATCTTATCAAACTCCTGTCATGACTAACATGAATTAATGTATAACCAGCAAACTTTCAGTTTTACGTTTTTAACAGTTTTACATTCAAATAATAACGCAATCCTTCCATTCCTTTAAGTTGTGTTGTATTGTGATGGTATTGTGTTTTTGTCAAATGCATTGTTTATGTGGTTATGTAGCTGTGTGTATTTAAAGGTTGAGTCATGATGGTATCTACAACCAAAAGCGATCCGCTTCACTGAAAATGACCAAAAGATCTCGTCTCAGCCGTGAAAATGTTGAAATTAATTCAGCAACACAAGCATGATACATTCCCACTCACCACTATCAGCTGATTAAGCCATGTGTGTGTGTGTGTGTGTGTGTGTGTGTGTGTGTGTGTGTGTGTGTGTGTGTGTGTGTGTGTGTGTGTGTGTGTGTGTGTGTGTGTGTGTGTGTGTGTGTGTGTGTGTGTGTGTGTGTGCGTGCGTGCGTGTGTGTGTCTGATTCACAGCCTGTTCCGTCCTCCCTCACATTAGGCAGCATTTCTCTCCAGTCTGTCAAAATCCATGTGCATGAGAAAATTAAGAGACATACAGAATTACTCAAGCAAAAAACATCTCTACATCTTCATGCTCTCGTGCACACCACACATATTAATTTATAATCTCAATACTTATGATTTCTGATATTGAACATACTGTAATCCAGAGTACCTTTTTACAAATTGCAGTGCCTTGGGTATATTGGGAGCTTTTTTAATCGCCTACCACAAGGAAAGTGTGTGGGCAGAGAAGTGACCGTATGTTATGACTGTATCAGGTCAAACAATCATGGTCAGCTGAGCAGAACAAACTGGCGATTCAACCTCGAGGAACTGCCTCAACATACAACACACACACGCACGCACGCACGCACACACACACACACACACACACATAATGCATCTCATAGGGCTGAATTAATTTTACTCTAATTTAACACTGAACTGTGAACCACACTTTTCCAAGACGTAATCCAAACAAGCGGTGCTCACTGCTCACTGCAGAGCCAAATGACGTCCAGCTTCCCCCTCTCTGAATGTCATGGGTTGAGCATGACCCAGTTCAGCTCCACTTCTTGGATCTAATGGGTGGGAGGAATGGAGTATTGGGTAGGGTTAGGGTGTGGATGGACCTTTTAGCTCTAAGCTGGACGTCCAGTCTCTCAATCAAAATTGTAAATATGTACTGTCTCCGCTCTAGTGCTCACAGCGGTCATATCAACAAATATCACACTATGTAAATACACACATTCAAACGTTCAAACATTTGACCAAAAATTTTACTAAGCACAAAGTTGAGTTTTGTATGCTTTTTGTGTTTATTAATTGTCAACACATTAATTTGAAACCTTAGCACATTATGAAATCATATTTGTGGGCTTTCGTCCATGTGTATCACTTTCATCAGGGGTTGGACACTGAAATTGAAACACCTGGTTTTAGACAACAATATTTTATAATAATGGTGTAGCTGTAGGGCCTCGTTTGTCTTGGGAATGACAGACACAAGTCCTGAAGAGTGGGATTTTGAGCCATTCCTCATCTATAGAACAGTGTCCAGGTCACTATGTGATGCTGGAGGAGGAAAATTATTTCTGACTTGCTCCTCCAAACTACTCCAAAGTGACTCAAATATATTAATCTGGTGACTGTGCAGGCCATGGGAGATGTTCATCTTCACTTTCATGTTCATCAAACCACTGTCACAAGTCTTGCTGTGTGTATTGGTGCATTATCATGCTGATACACGGCACTCCCTTCAGGGAACAATGTTTGAAACATTAGGTGCACATGGTCTTATGGTTCGGTAGTCCTTGGCAGTGACGCACCCATCAAGCACAGTAGGGAATGCCATGATATTTCAGCCCAAACCAGCTAATCCACCCCTGTGCTTCACTCTGGGCCTCTTTGTGAGAAAGACAGTGAAGGTTGACTCATCACATTGTCCACAGCCAAAGATTTGTACTGTTGAAACCAAAGTAACCAACATTTGGCATTGGCACAAGTGGCCAAAGTTTTGGCTATAGTAGCCCGACCATGAATATTGACTCTGTGGAGCTCCTGACAAACAGTTTTGGTGGAAACAGGAAAGTCGAGGTACGCATTTAATTCTGCAGTGAATTGGGCAGTTGTGGTTTTATATTTTTTGGATACAATCCGGGTTAGTACCAGGACATCCCTTTCAGACGGCTTCCTCTTGCGTTGACAGTTACTCCTGTTGGATGTGGTTCGTCCTACATGGTGGTTTGCCGACATTACCCTGGACACCATAGCACTCGATACAACACAAAAACTTACTGTCCTGGTCACAGATGAGACACGCACCAACAATTTGTCCTCTATTGAATTCTGATGTCTCCCATTATGTTGTGTGGACTGCAATATTTGATGATCAGCTGTGCTATTGCTCTGCTAATTCAACCTTGCTAATTCACACTCTGCTCTTACTGATGGAATGTAAAATCAGTGAAGAATGAAGATTGGACACTAGGCCGCACATATATAGGCATGAAATCTCCAACAATATATTGGCCAGTGTTTCATTGTCCAACCCATGTATCCTACATCAATGTGTGTGCTTCTAAATGTTGATCAGATAGGCCACACATTTTTTTTTAAGGCGACGAATTTATATAGCCTTCTTTATGTATTTGGATTACGCTTATATTTATACATATATATATATTTGAATACATTTTCTCTGGATGTTTAAAGTAATCTTTTACATTTTGTACTTGGGTGTTGTTAAACAAGTGCTTTTTGACAGAAATGTCTTATATGTTGAAATCGGTGTAAGTCAGTCTGTGTGTTTTATTCAACAGAGGCCCATGATAAAATAGGCAAAAAATTGACATCTTCTTCGTCACCCCACACTGACAGCCCCACCTATTGGCCGAAAGTCACCAGCAATTAAATCATATTACAAGAGATTGTATCTATTTTTACATTTAAGATATTATTTTTTTTTACCATTTTACGTCAAATAATCTACACATGTATTTAATCACACATTTTACAGTTAGTGTGCTCGGCTATATTTCTATCTAACAGCATTTTGCCTTCTGTGGCATTATTGGATTTCAAGCTTTTATTTCTAAGTTGCAACAGAAGGAAAATGATCTAATGGCGCCATCTTGAGGTCACTCTTCATAGGACAGCGCAAAGTCCAAGTCTAAAATGTACTGCTGTTTATATACTGTGAGATTTTTGATGGTTTTATCATATTGAAATATATACATTATATGGAAGAGAGTATACAACATTCCCCAGAAGAAAATAATGAGTTTGTAAATGATGTGCGTAAATAAAGACAGAATGTTCTTTTTTGTTTAATGAATTCACAGGTTATGATGAATTTCTGCGGTGTAATGTATAAATCGTTTTCTGTTGCTTTACAGAACCTCTTTATGACAAGCAACATGACACTTTCTGTATCTTGCCTCCATTAAAGAGTATTCTGATTTATGCTGGAGAAAAATGCATTAAACTCGTCAAAAATGACAGTAAATGCATTTAGAAAAGATTTCAAATCATTTATATTTATCAAAGATTCCTAAAAAAAAAATCACAAAAATAAATGTTTCTTGAGCACCAAATCACCATATTAAAATAATTTCCGAAGAATCATGTGACACTGAAGGCTGGAGTAATGATGCTGAAAATACGGCTTTGCCAATATAATAATAAATTACATTTTTAAATAAAAATATAAATTGTATTTTAAATTGTAATAATATTTCACAGTTTGACTGTTTTTGCTTTGTTTTTGATCAAATTAATCAGATTTGGTGAGTATTAGACACTTATTTCAAAAACATTTTAAAATATATATGTATCTTACCAACCAGTGTCCAGCATATTCATAGTGACTTTTGAACTGAAGGACGTGCTTTAAAAATTACATAAATAATTTAAGTTGAACTTAACTGAGTTCCAAAAGTTCCTTCAAAAGACAAAATATAAGCTGCCATGAATGTATCCTTCCACAGTCTCTCGTGATGTTCTTGCTCCTGGCACAGAAATTGCTGGTGTCTCGAATACAACTTTCTCAAATATGATTGTGATGTTTAAGTCCTACAAATCTTGGCGAGGAGAGGGTGATGATGCCTCCTGCGGACAAACAGAGAAAAGACACATGAGAAGTTTACAGGGCAGCTATTAGATTATGTTCAAATAAAAGATGAACCTTGCACCCTTGTCAAAACCATTTGAAGCCTTTAAGCAGTTTTACCTCAACAAAGACTTCGCTGTGCAGAATCCAAGATCTTTTCCAAAATTAAAAATATTTTTGCATCCTAGCTCCAAATAATGTACTGTATATACAAAAGCCATTTGACGTTCACAGGATCTCCAAAATTCCTGAAGAACCTGAATGTCATAGTCCATCATATTCCAACAGCAATTGCAACATGTTGCAGCAAAATATTTAACAATATTTAGCTTTGGGCTAAAACATGGCAATGCATCAGTTTTGGCACAGAAAATTCTGTTCTTCACCTTGTTTTTATTAATAAAATACTAAATGCACTGTAAAAAAAATGATTGTTGTGATTACCACAACTAAAAATTAAACATTAGAATAAGAAATAATGTGTTGTTTCAACTTAAAAAGTATGTGTTCATGCTTGACTTAAAATATGAAGTTTAGTTTAGATAAGTAGGATATTTAAGTTATCTCAACAAATTTTTAGTTGTTATAACTAACCGCAGCAACATTTTTTTACAGTGATTTCAACCTTTTGTACTGAATGTTTTTAACAAAACAGTTGACAGCAGACATGAATAATCATACAATTTTACTACATTTATGTACAACATACACTTAATTTTCATCTAGTTTCAGGGGTTGAAACCATTCAGAATTGTAATTTAAAATACATTAGAGGTGAACGAAAATATTAATTTTCTTAAAGTCATCACAGTCATCAAAACTTAATTTTAACTTATTAAGGCTGAACTGTCTGAACATGTGCACAATATTTCTTTACCACTCCAGCATGATGAAAACATTAAATAAAAACAAAAATTGTGCTCAACCAACTTAAAAAGTCACATTTTTTAAAACCCTATAAAAGTGCAACTTAACTTCATTTCTTTAAAACAATGACATTTCAGCCGACTTCAAAGCCTTCATCAGACATGCTTGGTTTTCTAGAGTATGAAAACAAATATTGATGTCCTTCTTGATGAGCCTGTTTCTTGATATATTCCCTTCGGACCCTTGTCCATATAGGGCAGCTTTAAACTAGTAAGGATTTGGCTTTTTTTAAATGAGAGCAACTTGTTCAAATAGTTGAAATCAAATGTGTCAGGCATGCGATTCATCCGAATCCTCCGTTTGCAATGCGATGGTCTTCGTGTGGTCTATAGTAAACGGGTTTCGCCCATGTTTGTAATACTGCCTTAAATCACTTGGCTCTTCGTCCGCCGTGTCTTCATCGTCGCTGCTGTAAATAACAGAGGCCATGTTTTTGTATGGATCATTATCATCTTCAACATGCTCATTAGTATTGCCATGAGTGATGCCTTCCTCTCTATGTCCTACAGAAGGATTTGGACGACAAAAATCCTCCTTTTCTGCAGGATTCTCCACTATAGTGAAAGTTTCCTGCGTTACAACAGGCATCAAAATATCCGTTTGGGTCTCTATTTGATTACACACAACCGCAATTTGTCCTTCTTCGTTTTTTGGCCAACTGTCCTCCGCCGTTCCTTCTCCGTCTTGAAAAGAGACTGATTTTGCAAATGCCTTCCCATTGGTCAGAGCTGAAGATTTGATGTTTGCGGGTGTTTTTTCTGGAAGCACCAGGATTGGCAGCATGTCTTGCAGTGGCACAGGTCTGTCAGACTCAAAAGTCCTGGGTTGCGCGTCATCTATTTTGGTGTACAAACCACTGGAGTATTCATAGTCAATGAACGCCTCGTTGTGGTAGGAGGCGTCCTCTATGAGCGATATGGGACGTCCTGAATTGACCTGTTGACCACGGAGAAAGGGCATTTAGGGTCTCCTCGAACAACCTTGACATATTCACAGGTCAAATCCACTGCTGAGGTCCAGCGCTGATTATAGAGCAGTTATGTGTGTCACTGATTCTTGAAGACATGGGACAATATTGAACTATTTTTAATCTACAAAAAAAATTCCACAAGTGGTTTATGGGTAATCAGTGATAATATAAGCTTATGTTATTAATGTTGATCAAGTAAACAGTAAATGAAAATTAAATGCTACAGAACATTTTAGTGATCATCTTTGATATCAACTAAAGTGGGGGTTTTGTTTTATTTTGTCTCATATCTCAAGAATCAGAATCAGTCTAAATCAATGAACATACTTAACAATCACTACAACATTTTCAACAGTGTTTATTAAACTTGAAGATGTAATACAAATACACATACACAAATACGAAACGCCTATCTACATGATATCAGACCTATTACACAGTGAAATATACCAAACCATCAGACACAGGGGGCCGTACTGCGTATACTGACCATGCACCATTTATGAGAAATTGTAACACTGACAATCCCATTTAAACCAGCCAATCGGGAGTATACGGCTTCCAGTTTCTCAGAAAACACATCTCACCTTCACAAGGGACAGTGACACTGCAGAACACGTCTAGCTACTTAATGTCAGGTACTTACCTGCTGAAACCATCTTAAGCTCTGCATAAGAGGAATTAAAGAGGAACGTGAGGCAAAGACGACAAGGGCAGGAGGTGTTTTTTGATGTTTGACTGTGTGAATGATCCTTTATATCATTTCTGAAGTGTTTCGTCTCTTTTGGTTCATAACACTGTAGTCTTCCGCCAATTAAAACCCAATATATTACTTTACTCTAAGCTATGATATTGTTAGAAATGGATTTAATATATATAAGTATTTCCTTGTTTAGTGCAAAAGTCTTTCTTGAACTGTAGCAGGTCAAGTACAGTTTGTACGTCTATGTACATAGGCAGAGGGTGAACCGACTCCAGGGTAAGGCTAAGGAGATTTAGAACACATTTACATAGATTTCCAGGAAATAGTTTCAAGTTACGTGTCGCCGCACAACCTACACATCCCAGCATAAACGCTCACGCTAAATTATTTTGATATTAAAGCGTCTACTTTCACTGTTCATTTGAACAGAACAGCAAGCATACTGTGTGTGGGATTTGGCATCTACGTAAACACTAAAAAACTGTCTCTCAGTTTAGTTAATCGATATAAGTTCCGTTATAATCAATGAAACCGATCGCACAGCTTATCTCTTATTTACATAATGTCTAAACTTTTGTTTTTATAATGAGAGGATTCGCTAGCCTGCAGAACTCAGCACTGGACAAAAACTCCAGCGTTTTGAGCTGGTGAGTGGATTTTAACTTAAAAACGTCTGATTGGCCATTGCGTCTAAGAAATCAACAGATATGTTTTTGATTGGCTACATTGCTCAACGCTGCAAAAACACATTGTAAATAGAAACCTTTGATGTTCTCCAGAGCACAGACACACTGATCCTAGACCAGCAGTTATGAGCAACCAGCAGTTAAATGAATGGGAGAATTCACAGTGCTCAGATCAGTTAAAACAGACAATTATCTTATTAATAAATGTAGCATCTCGTCTTAGTCGTTCGGCTTCCATCAATGTACTTTCATTCGCATACTGAATAAAAAATACTGGTTTGAAACATCAGTAAGTGAAAAAAAAAAAAATCGTGTACGTTCGCTTGAGGTGGATACATTTATAATTAAAAGCGCAAAGATAGCTCAAAGATAAAGGCATCACAAACATAAGGCATCTGTTGTTTTGTCTGCATGCTAAACCCCAATTTATTATATTAAACAAAACAGCCACAATATCTTCTGTTGTAATATTTAATTTGATGTTTTTGCCAAATTCTCCATAAACTACTATTTTGTGAACACATTGGGTGGAATCAGTGATTAAAACTGTTTTTGGAGGTTTCACTTTTTCCCTATTCAATCAAAAATTAGCTGTACTTGTATGCCTGCCTAGATACTGTAGAAAATCGATATGATGGTGTAACAAAGATGGCCGCCAAATGGACTGACGTGCCTCAAAGGGGCTAAAGTGTGTATGGTAGCTATGTAAAAAAAAAAAGGGGGTATTACTCAGTATGTTTGATATAACAAATTAGCTCTTACCACATTTGGGTGCTTCCCTAAGGGTACTGAGCCCCTGTCTTCTGGATCCCGTCTCTCTCTTCGTCTCTTGACCAGCCAGAGGCAAATAAATAGTGTTGTCACAGCCACTATAAGAACAAAAGCAGCAATGCCGCCGGCCATCCCTGCGTTCATGTCTGCGAACAGCCGCTCTTCTCCAAATGGACTTCTAGGAACTGTCCGAGAGAGGGGGGAAATCTGATTACTCACAAAACCTTGTTCTTCTGTGTAAAACAGTCCTGTGTCTTTACACCTCGAAGTGATTTATCATTTAGTTTGAACGACTGCCAAAAGTAGGGCAGTGATCTAATAAATCTAATTTAACACCTTATCCATGCCTCTTAAAAATCAGCCATGAATAATCAAATTAACCAGATTAATGATCTATGCGAGTTATCATTCATACGGTTTAACCCTCTTTGGTGTGGTGTAGCCATGTGGCTAAATAACATTTCCCTTCGCATTTTAAAGACACATGCTGAACAATTGCACCCCAAACTAATGGCATTTCTTCTACATCTGGATTTTTTTTTTTCTTTGATAAGTTCAATCAATTTTTAGTTTTATTTAACATGGTTTCATAGTCAAGAGGCACAAATGATTTTGCTGCAGTTATTATTTGGAAATGTCCATAGTAAAGCAATTGTGTTAAGGAAAAAACAACACAGTTATGGCTTTCTGAAAAAAATGAACACAAATAGCAAAGAAGAATGCATGAATGACTTCAAAAATGAGCATGAACTTAACTTTAAAGAGCAATTTAAAAGATAAATAATGATTCATGCTATTTCAGTTGTATCAGTGTATCAGCATTTATAAACACTAATTTAATTAGAGAAGACCTTGTTGTTGTGTTGTTGTTATTGTTTTGTTTTTTGGAGGTGCAGAGTTTCCATATCACAATATTTTATTTTATTTTTATTTTGTTAAAACATAATTCATATAGGCTACAGGTGAAACTCGAAAAATTAGAATATCGTGCAAAAGTTGATTTATTTCAGTAATTCAACTTAAAAGGAGAAACTAATATATTATATAGACTCATTACATGCAAAGTGAGATATTTCAAGCCTTTATTTGTTATAATTTTGCTGATTATGGCTTACAGCTTATGAAAACCCAAAATTCTAAATTAGAAAATTGTGAAAAGATTTTCATAAGCTGTAAGCCATAATCAGCAAAATTATAACAAATAAAGGCTTGAAATATCTCACTTTGCATGTAATGAGTCTATATAATATATTAGTTTCACCTTTTAAGTTGAATTACTGAAATAAATGAACTTTTGCACGATATTCACATTTTTCGAGTTTCACCTGTAGATGGTTAAGGGAATTTACCTGGAAGTCCCCTCTGTAAAACTTCAATGTCCACTGAAGCGTGCGCAGCCTCGCCAGACTCTTCGTCTGTTGCAATCACCTGTGATAAAAAAAAAAATCACATCATCAGTGATTTCATGACAAATGTAATCCTGTCAGAGTCAGAGTGTTACCGCTGTTTTGCACACATTTGTAGCCATTTCAATGCAAAATCTTGCTGGTTTGTACATGGTTAAGGCACAAGTAAGTCATTAAGTCACAGTCACCTCTAGGATGTGTCGGTCGAACGCTCTGAGCCGGTCCGTCTTTGCAATCACAATGCCATCCTGAGTAATGTGATACAGTTTACTGCTACCCGGCAATGGTTGCATTGTGTAACGGATTTTGGGATTTATTCCCTGCAAGATAGTTTGGGGGGAAAAAGAGAGAAAATGCTCTAAATAAGGGTTTGCAGACCATTTTTTAAAAAGTGTTTCCTATAAAGGAAATGTTTTCACTCTACATCTCTGAAGTCCCTGTCGATGGCCTGGACCACTAGGACTTGGTTCCCATAAGTAGTGACCAGAGTAGCAGGGCTGGAGCTCTCGATGAGGAACCCTTTGTAGACGGTCTTGTTGAAGATTGGAGGAAACTGGTTCTCCGACACCACGTGCACCAGTGCCGTCGCCACCGAATATTTCTTTGGGTCATTCACCTGGGCAGCCTGTTGGAGTTTACAAAGGGCAATTATGATGAGATCATGAGACCATAGATAGCATCATTGTGTCACATAACCCACACATTTATGTTGAATGCAATGTTATTGTATTTCTTCATATGAAGAATCACCGTTATGGTTCTATCAGATCAGAGTGTTAGACTAGCCATCACATTATTACGTACCATTATGCGGAGCCTGAATGAAGGGGTAAGGAGTCTGTTTTCCACACGTTGCCTGAGAGAGATCTCTCCTGTTTTGCCGTCGATTGTAAATCGGCCATTATCATCACCTATAAGTCATTTTGAGTAACGTTTAAAAGTTATAATATAGATTTAAAGGGTTGAACCGTTAATAAACCAATGCAACACAAAGTAAACTCGCCTGACAGAATGGTGTAGAACAGAGGGGTAAGTATGTCTTTGTCTCCATCTTCAGCATGAATGGCACCCGGAGAAAAATAAAGCACAGCCTCCTAGATCATAAAGAGCATAAAAATTAGTCTTTGTTTACTAATGTTATAGGGATCCGAAAAAGCTCTAACCTGTACACTGCCACCACCACACACATACCTCATCGGTTTCTGTGATGTTGACGCTGTACACAGGGTTGGTGCAGATGTTATGATCTCCATCTTCATAAACAGGTGCGCACGGCTGAAACTGTGGATACTGGTCATCACCGTCTAGAACATTCACGGTGACCGTAGCTGTTGTGCTGTACTTTTCTTTTGTGGTCATTTCCTGTTGATTTAAACAGCGAGACACTGTTCTTCCTTCATTCTGATTCAATTTGAGCACATCATATGTGAACTGTTAGGTGTTTCACATACCACGGCGTATATGACCACATGCAGCTGGGTTTTAGTCTCATAGTCCAAAGGTTTATCCAGGATCACCATCCCGCTGTTGGGCAGATCGATCCTAAAATAGCTGGCATCAGCCTGAATGAGAGAGACACACAGTGCTAGTAATGTTTTCTTAGATTGTGTAGATTTTCTCTGTATAGAGCAGGTTGTTACATAATAAAGAGCCATGAGGTGTAGTCAATGCCGACAGAATGAGGCTTCTCCTTTTATTCAGCCTTTCATCTGTGATTGTGTCTCTATAGAATGTGCCACTCACTGTAGATTTGTCGATAATATAAGTGATCGTGTCTCCATCGCCGTCTCTGGCTTTCACTGTGAACACCATCGAGTTTACAGTCTGCAACTGTGGGAAGAGAGTCAGAATTCTAAGATTTAATGACTGAAAAAGTTCATTCCAAACACGAGTTTAATCGCAGAAATACTTCCAAGTAAAATCTGGAGCAAAACATTAGTTTACCTCACTTATATATCGTGGTTGAATAGTGTCTTCAAGGAAATATGGCATGTTGTCGTTTTCATTCAGTATCTCCACCATGATTCGATACCGACTCTGAAATAAGAACCTCTGGGTTAATTGCACTCCAATATCATTAAGTATCATTATTTTTGCAGAGCAACATACCCTTATTATTCCATCTTCATAACATGTCAAAGCAGCTATCAGCACTGATCCCAGCACCTGTAAATTACCAAAGAGGAAAAAAATTAGGTCACACAGGGAGGTTAGTATTAATATAAATACTGGATTTATTCATATTAATATTTTAATTCACAGTTACAAATTTATTATCATTCTTCCATTGGTACAGCTTTATTTACACTACCGTTACATTTTTATTCATAAAGGATGCCTTAGATTGGAAATATTTATGTTAAAAAAGATTTCCTTTTTTAAATGAATGCTTTATATTCAAATGTTTTTTTGTTTTGTTTTTTACCAAATAATCATATTTGAATGCTTTATTAAGGATCATGTGACTGAAGACTGGAGTAATGATGCTGAAAATTCCGCTTTGCTATCACAGAAATAAATTACACTTATAAATAAAAAATATATTAAAATAGAAAACTGTTATTTTAAATTTCACAAAATAACTGGTTTTACTGTGTTGATCAAATCAATGCGGCTTTAAGAGATTTCTTTAAATAAATAAAAAACGTTTGAACGGCTGTGTGTATATAGAGTTAATTGGTTTGTTGCCTCATATCTAATAATGCATTTTAATATTCAGTCATTCAGTCATTTTAGCACTCAAAATTGAAGTCTTTTAAAAGGAAATGCATGTATTTTAAGTGTATTTTAAGACAAATCTGGTGAAATAAAGGTTATATAACTAATATTAATAATAAATTATAGACTTTCTAAACTATGGCTTCAAACGCCTCCAATGTGTTGGCTGGCTGTTTTAAAGTTCTAAAGCTTCACTGTTATTCTGGCTTCCCTCCACACGCTAACATCCACTATTCATGTTAATCACCTCTCGATCCAAGGTCTTTGAAAACGACGTGTTGAGTCGGATTGTTCGGCCTTCGAGGTAAAACCAGTCAGAGTTTTCTCCAGTGAGACACAGGCGGATGCTGCTGCCTCCGGGGTCTCCGTTGATACTGAGGTTGGATATGAACTCTCCAGTGGGACTGTTCTCTCTAACCGTGGCAAATATATCTTGACCACCAAGGCATAAACTGGCTGCAGTTCAGATGAGAGATTGATTAGATTATGAGGACAACATAAATCATCCATAAAATCACAGATTGCAGAGCTAATTTATAACACAACATCTTTATAATAGGGAGAGCAGGGATAATTGTAACAAGTATTGGATTTTTCCCAAATATTCATGCATCACGGCTGTTCTCAAGAGCAAACACTAATCACTCCAGGGACATGATGTACCGGTACTATACATCAATACAACACATGAGGAGTCACTTCTATTTCAATGCATGTGGATATATTTACTGGAAACCCGTTTCCGACAAGAAATAAAAAAATTCTACTTCAATTTGAACTTTATTTCTCGTAATTCTGTTTTTTTATTCCACAATTGTGAATTAATATCTCACAATTTAAACTTTTTTCCCTCAGAACTACGAGTTTATAGCACACAATTATGGATTTATATCTTACAATTCCAAGTTTAGCCTATATATAAAATTTTTAGTTAACATCTCATAATTCAGACTTGCTTTCTCAAAATTGCGAGTTTATAACAAATTTTTACTTATTGCACTTCCAAGTGTAGCCTTTATTTTGCAATTTTGAGTTAACATCTCACAGTTCAGAGCTTTTTTTACGGAATTGCAAGTTTTCTAACAAATTTCGGACTTTATTTATTGCAATTCCAAGTTCAGCCTTTATATCGCAATTTTGAGTTAACATCTCGCAATTCAGACTTTTTTTCTCTCAAAATTGCAAGGTAACATCGCAATTTTGACTTTTTGTGAGTTTGCATATTTTGTTCAAGAAATGTTTTGGTGCATTTCATTTAATATTCATATTAATGCACAGCATTACTCGTTACACTCATGTGACATTCTAATGAATAGTAGCAAATGAAACAATTGTCGAAATACTGTAAGTAAACAGAGCTATAGACTGTCCAGATCATTTGATCTTAGAATAATTTAATACGAAATGTTTGAGTTCATAATAAAATATTTTGATTGCAAACTATATCTTAGCAAATTTGCAAAGTCAATGTGGCATGGAAATGGACTATATTTACGTTCTTAATACATGTGAATGATTCATTTGTGCATATTATTTGAAAAAAAAATTGTTGATCAAAATGTAACTTGTTCCACTTCTGAAATGTCTTACTTTTTACAGGTAACGAACCTAAGTCCTAATTTTTTACCTCTCATCTTCCGACCCTCACAAATGGGACACTCTACAATCTTTTAAACTTCACAGATGCACACATGAGAAGGCTGACATTGATTGGGGTTCTTGCATGACAATGGGGAAACAATCAATTCTAATGGATAAAATCATATCCCGTCCTAGATTTTTTTGTTGTCAATTAACCTATCCTGAAATTTGCCATGTTAAATAAGTAAAATGGGTAGCAAACACAGTTTCAATTTTAGTTAAAGCAGGAGACTCTATTTGCTCTTTCTTTAATCTAATATCTGCCAAGAAAAAAAACTATTAAGATGTTAAAATGAATCTCACTTGTGACTTTTCATTCCGACAGGTTGAGAGAATCAGAACTCTCCATACTAGAAATTAGTCATTCAGAGACTCATTATCATTTCCAATAGCCTCATAAGTACCATTTCTGGCACATATGTTAACATTCACTATATATCACAGAGCAGTGATTCATGAAAATTAGCCTCTGTCGTTGCAGATCCTGCTTTCAGAGAGGTGTTTACCTTTTGCGATGTGATAGAAGATGTTCAGTGCCATCTGGCAGAGGAACAATCTCCATGGCGTCAACATAGTTGATATTCCCCTGGGCTCACGTCTCCTTTTCCCAGCTGTAAAATAAATGCCAATCCCTGACAGTAAATAGCTCTGAAGGATTTTGAGTGCTCATGTCACCTGTCACAAAGAGCAGACTTTCTTATTCAAACCAAAGGTCAATTAAATCGGAAGATTAACAAAGCATATTTATACTGTCGCGCCACCATCTGAAATTCATCAGTCGAGTTACTCAAGTGAGTCAAATCAAACTGCTAAATGAATTACTGGAACCTCATGACCAATGCAGTGTTTGTTTACTTCTGTTTGGGCTTTAGTCGTGTTTAGTCTTCACCTCAGCGTACTTGAAACCTATTATGAAGTCTTTAGCCAGTGTCAAGCCACCAGCCTGGCAGTGATGTCGGTTACCTGACCTCCAGGCCGCTCTTTTGATCCTCCACCTTCCACCTCGACGCACCTCCGTATGAGAGCTTTTTTCCAAATCCTCACATAATACCTGCAAAGCTGCCTATAACTGTTGTTTCGCATTTAAGTTTTGCTGCCTGGCCATGCAGGACGAAACTAATCAAAACATGTATTTGTTGTTTTACCATGCATAAGGATTACATTATTTCCGTCCGGTCGCATTTTGTACACAACAATACAATTACATGTTTCCTGTTTAATTACAGATAATTTTGTTGGATTTATTGGGATAGTTCATGCAACTTTTTTTAAAATTTTAATTTTTTTAACAAAGCTGTTTTATATACAAGAAAATAAATAACAGCATGATAATAAATAATGACAATTGTGATTATTTCTTTACAGTTCATTCATCACATGACCACTAGGGGACACCATCACTATCGCTTGCCTTCAATCAGTAAGATTGTAATGACGGTCCTTCAGACTGGGTAATGTAAAAAAAAAAAAAATACAGCTCCTCAAGACAGCATGAGATGCAGGGTAATCTTATTCTGATCTTTCCTAAGGTGGAGTTCACAGTTGAGCAGGCTTACTGTGGTTGAACTGGCTGTGGATTATACCACTGGGACATACAGTAAGTAATGATGACATACAGTATATGACATGTACACTACTGTTCAAACAGTTTGGTTGTGGTAAGAATTGGTTTGGGGTTTTCAAAGACATATCTTATGCTCTCCAAAGCTGATCAAAAATATAGTAAAACAGTTAAATTGTGAAATATTATAACAGTTTAAAATAACTGTTTCAGTTATTCATTATTCCAGTCTTCAGTGTCACATGATTCTTCTGAAATCATTCTAATATGCTGATGTGCTGCTCAAGAAACATTTATTACTATTATCAATGTTGAAATCTGTTGAGCTTT
The DNA here is from genome assembly GCF_949152265.1 of Phoxinus phoxinus. NCBI lineage: Eukaryota > Metazoa > Chordata > Actinopteri > Cypriniformes > Leuciscidae > Phoxinus > Phoxinus phoxinus. The sequence goes on from NC_136884.1 coordinate 12,688,141, forward strand.
TATTGAACCATGAAACTTTTTTCCAGGATTCCTTCATGAATAGGAAGTTCAAAAATGTCTTTACTGTCACATTTCATCAATTTAAAGGGATAGTTCACCCGAAAAAGAAAATTCTGTCATCATTTACACACCCTCAAGTTGTTCCAAACCTGAATAAATTTCTTTCTTGTGCTGTACACAAAAGAAGATATTTTGTTCTTGATGTTTTAGTAAATGATGACAATTTAAATTTTTGGGTGAACTTTAATCCCTTTAATACATCCTTGCTGAATACAAGGATAGTTCTTTAATTCTTTTTTCTTTTTTTATCCCAAAACTTTTCGATAGTATCATAATCATTCGATTTTTTTTCCTCAAGGACCCATTGATGGACAGAGTGTCGGCCCAGAGACCCTTTGTTACGTATAATAGCAGGCCCTTTTATCCAATTTCAAATTTCAATATATCCGATAAATACTGTATATATTAACCTATAATAACATGCACATATTATCATAACAATGTATTTACTGTACATTCTTTATTATGCTTATATTGCAAAGCCATTACAATCATCATGATGTATAGAATCATAATTGCACATTACATTTTAATTGTACTTTAATGTGGGAAGTTTAAGGTCTTAATATTGGCATTGATTGAATTTATTCATTAGAATTGATCAGAGATATACAATAATTGGCAATTATCCACTGCTTATCAGCTATCTAGCCAAGTCCTTAATAAGACTAAGAGCACATTTATGCAAAATGTCATTTATAATTTAGTATTTTAAATGCGACGGGGCATTAAAGAGTCAATTGAATTAATACATCATGTTTCAGGGGAACAACCTGATTAAAATATATCATAAATGAATCCTGAATCAACAGGTCTTGCTAGACATGTAAACTCCTCTTTAATGTGCAGCCATGCCAGATGTTATCAATGATTGTTAGGATACAGGATGACTGTGCATGGATTGCATGTGATTAGGGATTAAATCGAGTAATTAATACGAAACAGGAAGTAGGTCTCTGCCACAACCAAGATTATGGGATTACAGCACAATATGGTTTAATATTCTTGCTGTACACGGCAGCTTGCTATTTATTATGCACGTCTCCGTCCGTCTGAGTTTGTCTGCAAGTGTTGCTGGAGACCACTTTGCCAAATGAGTTTTAGCAGAAGTATATGCAAAATTAGCGATGCCACTGTATCGTGTTGTTTTGATTAGTCTAATCTTACATTTGAGAGCACTCATCTGCAGAGATGATAGTGCACTCAACAGGGATTGTGAAAGTGTTATTATTCTTAAATATTATTTAAAGGGACAGTTCACCCAATAATTCTAATTAACCAAAGAGTTGATGGGCCCCCATTGACTTCCATCATATAGAAACAAATACTATGGAAGTCAATGGGGTCCATCAACTTTTTGGGTACTGACATCCTTCAAAATATCTTCTTTTGTGTCCAGCAGAAGAAAGAAATTCATACAGGTTTGGAACGACTTGAGGGTGAGTAAATGATGACAGAATTTTTGGGCGAACTATCCCTTTAAGAATGTACAATATGTATGTAGTTTTACTGTTTTAACTGTATTTTTTCATAAAATAAATGCAGCCTTGGTTTGCAGAAGAGACTTTGCCAGAGAGTAAACATTTATTAAGCAAGACTATATATATATATATATATATATATATATATATATATATATATATATATATATATATATATATATATATATATATAGTATGTCACCATAATTTATGTAAAATGTAAAAAAATATTTAAGTAAAGTATTGTAAAGTAAATTTGATTTAAATAGTAGAATCCAACACATTTTTTTCAATGCTCAACAATGTTTTGTAAGTAAATTTGTAGAAACACACCAATAAACACTACAGAGAGAGACCAGCGACTTCTAAACATGCCGGTTCCGCGACCAGCTTGTTTAGAAGCATAATGATTCATGCTGACTCCTTAGACGAGACCATCAGACTCATTAGAGCAGCGTTGGAAATGGACTCAAATAGCGAGCCGATTAGCATAAAGCATGGCCAGTCGGTAAACCTGAACAATAACAG